>NC_064287.1:51712838-51716871 GCF_019186545.1 Solanum stenotomum | reverse complement strand
TAATCTTATAAACATCTTCAAATGCATCAGTAGCAGTAATAATGTCCATAACATTACGCAGAAGAAGAACGATCATTTTGTGGGTTATAATATGTACAGTGGCTGTGAAGGCTTTAGCATATACTACAAGCTTTCCGATGAATACATAGGAGCAGACAATATTCCTACCAACTGTTCACTTATCAGATTGCCAATTCAGTCAAGTCATGGTGATTTGTTCAACATGTTAGGTCCCGAAATTCTAGTAGAATGGAAACTGTCTGATGAATGTAATGAATGTTATTATGGTGGAGGTCAATGCCAGAGTGATAAAACCAACAAATTATCTTGTCACAAAGGTAGACATCTCCTATACTTTCAAGGTCAAGTTCATGCTTCTTAAGTCACTTTCTTGTTTCATGCCGCATAGATAATATATTTCGTATTATTTCCCCCTTCTGTAGATGCAAAAACACCTACAAGCAGTACAGACCAAAGAATAGTAACAACTGAAAGAAACATGGGGGAGTTGATTCTGGTCACAGGTACTAGAATATATTTAATTGCTTTCATGTTATTCTTATTACAGAATTTTCATGCATAACATTTAAATTCTCATCATTTTGTATTAGCTCAAAACCTTTGTCTAGTGATAAAGAAACAAAAAGAAAAGAATTAAATAGTTTTTGGTACACAAAATGTATGGATGTGGAGTTGAGGGAAATGTTTTTCTCTGATGGGTCATGATTTCATTTTTTTCCCACAGGTGCAAGATTGTCTACTGTTGGACTGTTGGTTTTACTACTCTTTTGCTTCAGAGAAAAAAAGTTGTGGTACAAATACCTCAGGTTTTGGGAATCTAATGCTGAGGATCACCAAAAAGTTGAAGAATTTTTAAAGAATTATGGATCATACGCTCCAAACAGATACAATTATACAGACATCAAACGGATCACCAATTGGTTCAGAAGCAAACTAGGCCAAGGAGGATTTGGTAAAGTATACAGAGGAAGTTTGCGTAATGGGAGTCCAGTGGCAGTAAAGGTCGTGAATGAACTAAAAGGCAGTGGTGAAGATTTCATTAACGAAGTGGCAAGTATTAGCAGAACATCACATGTCAACATTGTGAGCCTTGTGGGATTTTGTTTTGAGGGTCAGAAAAGAGCTCTTGTATATGAGTTCCTGCCAAATGGATCTCTTGAAAAGTTTATCTACGAGGAAAGAACCGGCAGTGTTCACCAATTAGGTTGGCCAATATTATACAAAATTGCACTAGGCATTGCTCGAGGATTAGAGTACTTGCACTGTGGTTGTAACACTCGGATTTTGCATTTTGATATAAAGCCTCATAATATCCTTCTTGATGACAATTTTTGTCCTAAAATCTCTGATTTTGGTCTTGCTAAATTATGCATGAAACAGGAGAGTATTGTGTCAATGTTAGGTCCACGAGGGACTATCGGTTATATTGCTCCAGAAATTGTTTGTAGAAACTTGGGAGGTGTCTCTCACAAGTCTGACGTCTATAGCTATGGAATGATGGTCCTAGAGATGGTTGGAGGAAGAAAGAATGTTGATGTTGGAGTTGATCGTACAAGTGAAATCTACTTTCCACATTGGCTCTATCGACGAATTGAACTAGACGGAGAGCTTCAACTTATCGGGATAATGAATGAAGAGGAGAACGAATGTGCAAGAAAGATGGTGATAGCGAGTTTATGGTGCATACAGACAAATCCCTCAAATCGACCATCGATGAGCAAGGTTGTTGAAATGTTAGAAGGGAAAGTAGACTCTTTGCAAATGCCTCCCAAGCCTTATCTATATTCTCCCTCAAGATCAGAGGTAGATTCATCAATAATAGAATTGACAACAACAACATACCCAGTATAGTCCCCACGAGTGGGGCGTGAGAAGGTTGGGGTGTAGACAGACCTTACCTCTACCTTTGTGAGGTAGAGAGGTTGTTCCCGATAGACCCCCGGTTCAAGAAAATCATTTTTTAGAAAATGGTTTGAAAGAAATGAAGAGTAAAAAGTTTAGTTGACTAAGTATTTGCTAGTACTTAACTAGCAAAGAGAAAGAAATATATAGTTCAAGTGTTCAACCATATCTTTTAATTTCATTTTGTGATTTTCATTAGTTGTCAAGGATGTAATATTACTACATGGAAGTTAAATATTAAGGCCTTAATTTCCCTAATCTTCAAATTTTCTTGAGGAAGAAGAGTTGTTAGTCCTTCAAGAGACAGATCTCTCTTCTCGACATAAGTTGTGTAGTGTCTAATTCGCTCGGCATAAGTTTAGAGAACTTTTGTGTAGCTCAACATAAGTTCCGTAGGAATTAAGTTATCTAGACATAAGTTGTGTAATATCTAATTTGCTCGACATAAGTTTATAGATCTTTTGTCAAACTCAACATATATAAGTTTCATAGAAATTTAAATTATGTCTCTTACGCCATAACTTGTTCTGAATTGAACTTATGCCTCCATCGGCATAAATTTTGTAGGAATTAAGCAGCATAACAAGGCTTTGTATAACATAATTTGTGTTATATTATGATACAAAAGTATAAACTTGTGCCAATTAAAATGTTTGAAACTTTTAACGAATGACATAAATGAAAATGCATGAAACATGCCAACATTAAGAATTTCAGCTTTCATATTCAAAATAAATGTTTTAGTGGCCCCCAATATTCCTATCTATCTAAATTGTATACTTTTTCCAAACCAAAGTCTTCTTGCATTTTACACAACTTAGATGGATCTAGTAAGCACGACTTTCTACGCAATGATAGAAGGGGAAATCAAGAGAGTAGATTTCTAATAATAGTAGAAATTTACTCTACTTTACTAATATATTTTACCAATATATAGAAGAAGCCTGTGAATCATATCTTAATTGTCTTACCAGCTTATCCCATCATTTATACCTTAGTGATGGAATATGATATCCCACATATATAGCGTGGAATAACTTATTTTGAAATAATTAATCTCGAAATAACTTGTTCCCAACTAAACGTCCCTTAAAGTGTTTACACCAAGATGTAAAAGTATTGTTGAGTCTTCCCTACATTACCAATAAAAACTTGAGACTAGTAATGGGAGTCACATAAGTTTGTCTTATAACAGTTAGATTCAATATGAATTTGGCTTCTTCTTTTATTTGTTTCCTTTTTTGACAAAATAATCATACTACCTTCAATTATTTCAATGTGTCCCTTCTAAATACTTGTAGACAATTTTGGGGTCCAGCTTTTTTGAATTTTGCCAACTTTGTACTTTTACTTACTCTATTTATTTACCGTTTCAATGTTGTAATTTTAGAGTTATTTATTTTCTATATGATTTAATAAAATAATTTGTATTTATTTTGAAAAAATCATCAATCTTCACTTTAAAAGTAGATCATATGACTAAGAATTTTCTACTATGTAAATGAGGGTTGTGTCGGTTGGTTCTATTTTTATGTATGCGTTTTCAATTTATTGAGTTTTGGTCCTTAATAGTTCGGTTTTCGTTTTATCGATTTTTGGTCCTTAATGGTTCAGTTTAATCAATAAGAAAATGCTCATAAGCAAATATACGACTTTTCGGTGACAGAAATATAATGGATAGTTAAAGTATGAAATTCGAAAAACCAAAAAAAAGTGATAGCTGTCTCTTCACTGGGCTTGACGACAGTCTATATAGTGATGCTGAGTCGTTTGGTGTGAGATATAAGGTATAAATGTATAATAATCCCAGATAAAATGCAGTATTAGGCAGTTCTGGGATACTAGTGACGGAATATGTTAGCCCAATACATGATGAAATAACTTGTTTCCAACCAAACGACCGTTAAAGTTTTTACACCAATATGTAAAAGTACTGCTCACATTACCAATAAAAACATGAGACTAGTAATGGGAGTCACACAATACACAAAACTTCAGTTACCTTACCTCTACCTTTGTGGAGTAGAGAGGTTGTTCCCGATAGACCCCAAGCTCAAGAAAATTGTTTTGCAGAAAATGGTTTGAAAGAAATGCAAGACAGTTTAGCTAA
>NC_064287.1:51658866-51712734 GCF_019186545.1 Solanum stenotomum | reverse complement strand
GATAAGGTTAATGTTTTATGGGGTTAGAAGTGGTAAAAACACTTCTATTTTTTACAAGATAAGGTACTATTGGAGTAGTCATCGAATTGAGGGGGGCCATCGTTAGAAATTTATGCAAGTACGCGTTTCAATTTGAGTATTTAGTGATAGTTAAGTCAACCATTTTTGGAGACTTTGATCCTGAAACTGATGACAAGTTGCCTGATATATTGCAGAGTCAATAAGTCAAGTCTTTCTACTGGTGCAAATGTCTAGAAAGGTTAATGTGACACATAGTAATAGAGAAAGTGTTTAGAGGTTATGTCACTTCATCTTACTAGAGTTACAATCCCCAAAGCTTCAGCTCTTCTTGCAGTAGGATACAATATGGCTTTCGCTTCTTCGTTTGTTTGCTTTATCCTATCTCTGCTTCTGATGTTAGTTCATGCAAAGGAGAGAAATGATTCAACTTGTTCAAAGTCCTTTTCATGTGGAAATCTTACTGACCTGAGCTTTCCTTTCTCTCTTTCCACACAACCCAACTGCGGAATAGTTCCCATCTCTGGTTGTGATGCTAAACCATTTCCAAGAATCCAACTGCTTCCTGGAGGAGAATGGTACTATGCTAGAGGCAAGGAGTATAGTTATACTATTTTTCTCGTGGACCCGAAGCTTCAAACTATATTGAGGAAAAACAAGTGCCAGGCTTTTAACGAAAATATCTCCATTTCAGACACTCCTTCTATTTCTTACACTGCACTTAACCTTCAGAACTTCTACAAATGCAACAGGACTAGTAGTAACAACCCATACATTAATCAGATGATGAAAGATCATTTTGATGGTTATGACTCATACGATGGCTGTGATGGATTCACCATATACTACAAGTTCAATGGAGTTGATGATGAAGACATTCTAGCAGGCAATCTTACTGCCAACTGTTCACTTATCAGATTGCCATATTACCAAACAGAACCTGGTAATAATTTGGCCAACTTCTTACTTTCTGCATTTCTAGTAGAATGGAAATTGTCTGATGACTGTAACAAATGTCACTATGGTGGAGGTCGATGTCAGACTGATAAGAAGAACAATTTTCTTTGTTACAAAGGTAGGCATATCCATATATGTACTTAATTTTCAAGGTCAAGTTAACATTATCCCCTGGATTAGATAGTTTTTTTTCTTCCAAATATTGAGGTAGGGGCAGGGACGGAGCCATGTGTGAGCAAGCTTGTCTCCATTCCAAATTAAACACTTATTCTCCTTCTATCATTAATAGACTTTTTCACTTAATCGGAGATAGGTTTTATAATCTGAAACTCATAAATGTTGGTGTTGCAAATGTAGCAGGAACATCAAAAAGGGGTTACCTTCAGACTATCTGGTTTAAAGTTGCCACAGGTAACTCATCTTCCTTTTTCACAAATTTAATTTAAGAGGAGATGCACGGATTCCCCAATGCAGAGATGTGAAAGATTGACTATGGATAGGTTCAGGAGAGGTAGAGGTAATTAAACACGACATGACACACGTTTAGCTTAATGAGGACATGACCTTATATAGGAGGTTGTGAAGAACACAAATAAGGATAGTAAGTTAGCAGATAGTAAAGCATGGTCTCACTTATCCTTTCCCATTAGTAGTCGTAATATTACACCTGTAGTTTCTTATTGCTAGATCTTTGTTACTATCTATCTCTTTTATAATTCGATTGTAGTATTTTTTGTTGTAGTTACGGTTGAGAATCTTTGGTCATGCTTTCTATAGTATTTTTCCATGGTTTCTTCATTTTTGTTATTTCCTTTTCTGAACTGCTTTTTTTTTCCTCAAGCAGATGTTCTATTGACAGTCTCTCTACCTCTTAGGTAGGGGTAAGGTCTGCGTACACCTACCTTCACCAGACTCTACTTTGTAGTATTACACTGGAAATATTGTTGTTGTTGTATTCTCTGATGGGGCATGACTTCATTTTTTTTCGCACAGGTGCAAGTTTGTTTACTGTTGGACTGTTGGCTTTACTACTCTTTTGCTTCAGAAAAAAAAATTTGTGGTACAAATACCTCAGGTTTTGGGAATCTAATGCAGAGGATCACCAAAAAGTTGAAGAATTCTTAAAGAACTATGGATCATATGCTCCAAACAGATACAATTATACAGACATCAAAAGAATCACCGGTCGCTTCAGTAGCAAACTAGGACAAGGAGGATTTGGTAATGTGTACAGAGGAAGTTTGAGCAATGGGAGTGAAGTGGCAGTAAAGGTCCTGAAAGAACTAAAAGGCAGTGCTGAAGATTTCATTAACGAAGTGGCAAGTATTAGCAGAACATCACATGTTAACATTGTGAGCCTTGTGGGATTTTGTTTTGAAGGTCACAAAAGAGCTCTTGTATATGAGTTCATGCCAAATGGATCTCTTGAAAAGTTTATCTATGAGGAAAGATCTAATGGAGTTCGCCAATTAGGCTGGCCAATATTGTACAAAATTGCATTAGGCATTGCTCGAGGATTAGAGTACTTGCACCGTGGTTGTAACACTCGGATTTTGCATTTTGATATAAAGCCTCATAATATCCTGCTTGATGAAGATTTTTGTCCTAAGGTTTCCGACTTTGGTCTTGCCAAAATGTGCATGAAACAGGAGAGTGTTGTGTCAATGTTAGGTCCACGAGGGACTATTGGTTATATTGCTCCAGAAATTGTTTGTAGAAACTTGGGAGGTGTGTCTCACAAGTCTGATGTCTATAGCTATGGAATGATGGTCCTAGAGATGGTTGGAGGAAGAAAGAATGTTGATGTTGGAGTTGATCGCACGAGTGAAATCTACTTTCCACATTGGCTCTATCGACGAATTGAAATAGACGAGGAGCTTCAACTAATCGGAGTAATGAATGAAGAGGAGAATGAATGTGCAAGAAAAATGGTGATAGCGAGTTTATGGTGCATACAGACTGATCCCTCAAATCGACCATCGATGAGCAAGGTTGTGGAAATGTTAGAAGGGAAACTAGACTCTTTGCAAATGCCTCCCAAGCCTTATCTATTTTCCCCCTCAAGATCAGAGGTAGATTCATCAATAATAGAACTGACAACAACAACATAGCCAGTATAGTCCCACAAGGGGGGCGTGAGAAGGCTAGGGTGTACGCAGACCTTACATCGACCTTTGTGGAGTAGAGAGGTTGTTCCCGATAGACCCCAAGCTCAAGAAAATCATTTTTCAGAAAATGGTTTGAAAGAAATGTAAGAGTAAAATGTTTAGTTGACTAAGAATTTGCTAGTACTTAACTAGCAAAGAGAAAGAAAGATATAGTTCAAATGTTCAACCATATCCTTTAATTTCATTTTGTGATTTTCATTAGTGGTATAAAAAATGCTTTCTAAGATTTGAACCGAGTGATTGAAAAAAATATGTATATATTCATCTCACAATAATACTTGATGATAACAAATATTGAGGTATTTTAATACTTAAAAAGAAAGTTTACTTTACAAGACTAATAATGAAATAATTATGGCTTCCATTTGGTATTACCTAATTGAAAATTGAAACCTATTATTTGCTACTCATTATAGGAATTATAAGTTATCGTTGAATAATAATACATGTATATACTTTGTTGGGCTTTAAAAGGTGTGAATGGAAAATGAAGAGTTGCGATTTTTATGAAGAGTTGCAACTTTTATGAAAAGTTGTGACTTTTATGAAAGGTTGTGACTTTTCCGAAAGATTATGACTTTTCTAAAGATTATGACTTTTCCAAAGAGTTGTGACCTTCCGGTAAGGCACAATAAGAACCTTTTCACACTACCCTTTGTTTTCTATAAATTGAGGGATTTCCTCTCATTTTAGTTGAACTAATTTTCTGGACTTCCTCTGCTACTACTAAATCTAGTATTCTAAGTGTTCTTTACTGCTGTTGAGTGGTTCGCTGACACAGTGGTTTTAGGTACCGATACACTGGTGAGTAAGACCGTTCTATCCTGAGAGAATATATTCCATTAACCTCGGGTACTTGAGGAGAATAATTTTCTTAAGGGGACACTGTGCATTCTGTGGGCTCGATTTTCTTCTTTAAGAAAAATATTTCTTATATTGTTTCTAATTTGTATCTAATTTTACTTTCTCTACTAGTTTTAATTTTCTAGTTTTGAAAATGCTCTTTAAACTTTGTTATTTTTTATCAAGTTCAAAATTTATGTTCTAAGTATTTTAGGAATACAAGATGAACAACATATTTTTTAAAGTATACTCTATTTTCTTCAAGTGGAAGGACTTTGCCTAAAACTTTTTCAAGATTAAAGTAAGTTCTAGTAGTTTTTCTTTTCCTTCAATGATTTTAGAGCTATTGCCCTTTTATATGTTTGGAAAAGAAGCAAATAACATAGGAAATTTAATACAAGATTAAATGGGAAAACTATGAATGAAATAAAAAATAATCATGTTATGGGGTATTTCTCGCTTTAATGGATATTAATTATGTGATGTAAATTCAAATTAATCAAGCTTCAAAAGTAAATTCCAGACATCAAAATAACAAATACAAAAAACAAAACTAGGTGTTTTGCCTAATTAAAAGTCTCACATTCAAGTCACGAGAATAAAATCATTGAGAGCGCTTTACTTGTTAAAAGAATTGTAAAGGTCAAGTCAGAAACATGAATTGATGTAACAAGCATTTACTTTTCAATGCATTAATGAAAGAGGAAAAATAAACAGGTGAGTGGATTTTAGTTGGAAAAAATGTAATAAGGTTTTTTTTTAATTATTGAAAATGACTTGAGATGACTTTGGCCTAGACAATTGATGTTGTTACTCAACTTGGTGATTTGTGTGATTTCAAGTGCTTCAATATATAGAAACATTTATATAACAAAATTGACATCTACCAAGTTTCTCTACCCTTAAATTTTAGTCCATTATTTAGCAATGTATGATGTTTGTACAATGCACTATCGAGAAAACGATCTTCAGTAATTATTTACAACTTAAATAGAAGAAAAAGATCTTCCAAATTGAAGACTTAGACCATCTCCAACCCAATACCAAATTTTACACCAAATCTTTATTTGGTGTAAAAATTGGTGTTTTGGAGCTCCAACCCAATGCCAAATTTTACACCATTTTGGTGTGTAAATACTGTTACACCAAATTTGGTGTAACACTATTCATCATACCAATTCACTTTATTGAATATTTTAATATTATTTCATTATACAAAATTTTTTATTAAACATAATATAAATTGTATGTTTTAATTAAATCTCTTGTATATTTAATTATTTTTATAATATTAATTTTAGATATAAAAGTTAGCTTTTTTCATAAATTAATTTTTCTATAGATGACTTTTTTTAAAAATTAAATTTATGTTAATTCTACTATTGAAAAATTATGGTATAAAATAATTTTATAACAAACGACTATAAAAGAAAATAATATGAATTATATGGTGAATGTTTTAGAAAGAATTTGTTTTATGAAATAAGAAATAATAATATAATAATAAAGAGAGAAAAATATTACTTTTTGGTGTAAAATTTGGTGCAGTGGGTTGGAGTTGATTTACACTAAAATAATACTGACACCAAATTTGGTGTTTGGGTTGGAGATGCCCTTATGTGTCTTATTTACTACTCTATTTGTCTAAGTTTATATGACTTATTTTTCTTTTTAGTCAGTAAAAAAACACATTTCTATATTAAGTAATAATTTAACTTTAAAATGTTCATTTTATCCTTAATGAAATGATTTGTAGCCACACAAATATTTATCACGTATTTTAGACCACAAGTTTAAAAAATCCTCCCTTCTTTCTTAAATTTCACGTCGAATCAAACTAACTCATATAAAATGAGACATTTTTTGTTATATATTATCATTGCATCTAACTCTTAACAGGCTGTTAAAGGTGTACATTTGGGCCCTACATGCATATTTGGGCCTGTTTATTCCACAGTCTAAGAAAAGTATTCACCCATTAACCAAAATGGCCCAGTCCACTAGCAATGGCATAAAGGAGTTGGATTCTAGCACCAAAAGGTATTTATATTTGTAAGTTGGTCCTCCCAAGAATGTGTCAGGTCAACAAAAAATGTCAAGATGACACAACGGAGACCTGTTACAGATGTTTAAAATGTACAAGATTTATTTGATTGACCAAGTAAAAAGTCATTCCAACTTTAGGTGTCTGTCGATGGATTCCACCTAATTTCTTTGAATAGGAAAATCAGTGTTTTAAAAGGTGGGGGTCTGAGGCGAGACGTTTTATGCAGTACGGAGCAAGGACGTAAGCCCCGAGACACGGGGCGTAAGTCTTATGGATCTACGAGACGTAGTCTCATGTATATTCAATTTTATACTTTTATGACTAAGAAAATAAACAAAAGTAAACCTTTCAATTATTTTACAAATAAACTTTAATAAATAACCTATAATATATAGAAAATATTATTATGATTGTTTTTTCAGGAAGATATTAATAATCAATAATGAAGAAAAAAAATATTACAATTACTATTTGACAAATATCATTACATCAATAATAAAAAAAATATGCTTTAAAGTAAAAAATGTTCAAAAACAAACAAAAAAAAGGAGCAAGGGCCTCCAACTTTGTGGATGTAAAATATATTAAGTGTAATTTTTAAAATTTCCAAATTTTAAAAATGTTGAGTAGGACCCTTGCGCCTATACCATTTTGGTTTCATCTGTAAATTATTTGTCCTATTGGAATTTTGGGTCAATTTTGGCTCCCTCTAGGCATCCTAATTAGTTTGTTTCTTCTCATTTTCAGGAGTTAATATCTCAAAAGGTCACTCAACTTAAAAAATTTATCTAGTAAAGTTATTAAACTTTATTTTGTATCAAAAAAATCACTTAGCTTAGTTCTTTATATCAATAAAATCACTCACTCATATTCATCATTAAAAAAAAATACACTACAAATAAATTATTTTTTATACTATGTTCATGATTAAACTACTAAATAAATGACTCAAAATTACTATTTCATTATAAAATAATATAAAATTGAAAATAAAAGATTAATTTATCAAACTTGAACCTAAAATTCTTCAAGCTGGCGTTCACACAAACAAGAAATTGATTAAACCATCACATCAAGTGTTGTTATACCGTCAAATGAAGCAGTAGTAATTTATAAAATGAAACTGATGAAATTATCTATTAATATTTTATTTTGTAATAAAGTAGTAATTTAAGCTATTCATTTATTATTTTAATTGTGATCAGATATTAAAAAATAATTTGTTTTGTTTTTTTAATGATAAATTTGGTTGAGTGATTTTATTGACATAAATGCCTAAGTTGAATGATTTTATTGATATAAAGGCTTAAGTTAAGTGATTTTATTGATACAAAATAAAGTTCAATGACTTTACTAGATAAATTCCTAAGTTGAATGACCTTTTGAGATATTAACTCAATTTTCAGAGCTAATATAGAATACTTATTTTAAAGTTTAAATTTAATATAAAAAAAACNATTTATCATCAGATTTTTAGGAAAAACAGGGGTAAGATATATGATAAAAATTAGGAAAAATGTATGCTTACATTTGGTAATGTTGGTCGAACAATGGGTGGGGCAACCTTTCTACCCCTTTTTTGGAGGGTTTTCGAATCTTTTGAAGTAGTTGCATGTACTTTCTTCTTCGATTTTTTCTTGCTAGAACTTGAACTTGTCATGGTTATCGGAATAGCCAACCTTTTAGAACTGAAATCGTTATTGTTCGGATCTTCTGAAGAAAACATTAGAGATTATTTAGATGTTAGATGCATAATGGAAGATAAAACGATTGATACAAAATAAAAGAAAAAAAAATGGCGGAAATTACAATGAAGAAGATGAAAAACCCTAGTTAGAACTCTGAATCCGGTTTAACAGTGATAGGATTCTTTTCAAATTTAAAATTTTTTGAAATTGATAACTGAAATTGTAATGGGAGAGATTGGGGGCGAAATTTAGGGAATGGGAAAGATTTGATTTTGCTTCAAACAAATAAAGTATCGGTTTAGTTGAATTTTGGGGAAATAAGGGATTTTTGTATTTTATTAAAATAGTAGGGAAATATTGATAATAGGTAAAGAAGTGTTGTGTATTTTAGTAATTTGTCCATGTTTAAAATGTACAAGACTTATTTGATTGACTAAGTAAAAAGTCATTCCAACTTTAGGTGTCTGTCGATGGATTCCACCTAATTTCTTTGAATAGGAAAATTAAAAGGTGGGGGTCTGAGGCGGGACGTTTTATGCAGTGCAGAGCGAGGATGTAAGCCCCGAGACACGGGGTGTAAGTCTTATGGATCTACGAGACGTAGTCTCGTGTATATTCAATTTTATACTTTTATTACTAAGAAAATAAACAAAAGTAAACCTTTCAATTATTTTACAAATAAACTTTAATAAATAACCTATAATATATAGAAAATATTATTACGATAGTTATTTCAGGAAGGTATTAATAATCAATAATGAAGAAAAAAAGTATTACAATTACTATTTGAGAAATATCATTACATCAATAATAGAAAAAATATGCTTTAAAGTAAAAAATGTTCAAAAACAAACAAAAAAAAGGAGCAAGGGCCTCCAACTTTGTGGATGTAAAATATATTAAGTGTAATTTTTAAAATTTCCAAATTTTAAAAATGTTGAGTAGGACCCTTGCGCCTATACCCTTTTGGTTTCATCCATAAATTATTTGTCCTATTGGAATTTTGGGTCAATTTTGGCTCCCTCTAGGCATCCTAATTAGTTTGTTTCTTCTCATTTTCAGGAGTTAATATCTCAAAAGGTCACTCAACTTAAAAATTTATCTAGTAAAGTTATTAAATTTTATTTTGTATCAAAAAAATCACTTAACTTAGTTCTTTTTATCAATAAAATCACTCACTCATATTCATCATTAAAAAAAATTACACTACAAATAAATTATTTTTTATACTGTGTTCATGATTAAACTACTAAATAAATGACTCAAAATTACAATTTCTTTATAAAATAATATAAAATTAAAAATAAAAGATTAATTTATCAAACTTGAACCTAAAATTCTCCAAGCTGGCATCGTTCACACAAACAAGAAATTGATTAAACCATCACATCAAGTGTTGTTATACCGTCAAATGAAGCAGTAGTAATTTATCACATGAAATTGATAAATTATTGAAATTGATTAAACTATCAGATCAAGTGGTAGGTATCATTGCAATGAAGCAGTACTAATTTATCAAATGACACTGATGAAATTATCTATTAATATTTTATTTTGTAATAAAGTAGTAATTTATGCTATGTATTTATTATTTTAATTGGGATCAGATATTAAAAAATAATTTATTTTGTTTTTTTAATGATAAATTTGGTTGAGTGATTTTATTGACATAAAGGCCTAAGTTGAGTGATTTTATTGATATAAAGGCCTAAGTTGAGTGATTTTATTGATTCAAAATAAAATTCAATGACTTTACTAGATAAATTTCTAAAGTTGAATGACCTTTTAAGATATTAACTCAATTTTCAGAGCTAATATAGAGTACTTATTTTAAAGTTTAAATTTGAATAAGTAATGAATTAAGGGTGACAAAAGAGTTTCAAAATTAAAAAAAAGTGACACAAGTTTTAATTATTAAGTAGATGTGACAATTTTAAGATTAGTGCTAATGACACTAATTTTAAAACACTCAAGTTTTATTATTTACATAAAAGCCCTATTTTCCCCCATTCCACACCCTCCCTTCTCTCCACCCTTCTGTTGCTGCCTCCCCTTCTGCCATCGTAATCGTCGTCGTCACCACTTCCTCCTCTACCACAATCATCAGTTCTTCCTCCGCTATACCACTCTCTTATTCTTCCTCTTTTATCATCATTGTTGCCACCTCCTTCATCTCTACCTCTGCCTTTATAACGACCATCACCTCTACCTTTGTTGTTATCAACATCTCATTTGCCACTCTACCACCCTCTCTTTTACCTAACTTGCTACAACAATTATTATAATTGTTGCAGCAACTTCAGCAGTTGCTGAAAAAATTTCAACAGTTGCTACAATAACTTTAGCAGTTGCTATGACAACTTCAACGGTTATTGCGACGACTTCAGTTGTTGCTTGATTTTCTACAAAAAAAAAACAATTCAATGACTTCAACTTCAAAATTTTTAAAATTAAAGCAAATTAGTTTGTGAAATAGGACCAACAAGAGAAAAAGAAAAAACGTGATAAAAAATAATGAACGACAACGATAATGATTGCAACAACAAAGAAGAACAAGTAAATGGAAGAAGAAGAAGAGGGAAGAAGAAGAGGGAAGAAGAAATCTGAAAATAGAAAGAAAGAAGGAAGACGAGGGAGAAAGAAATCTTGAAAGAGATTTTAAATTTTGAAATTTAAGAAGAGTGGGAAAACTTTTCAAACATTTTGAAATTAGAAATTGGGTTTATTTTGGATATTTTTAAAAGTTTAGAAGTTTTAAATATTATATTTTAGACCCCAATTATCTTAATCACTAATTAAAAAAAAGTTTGACTTGATCACCAATTTTAATTTCAACACATTTTTGTCACCTTCTCCTCAATTTACTCCACAAAGTTAACAATCACTTTGGTCAATGTAGAGTTGCCGGCCACTCACTGCAATTAACTGGTAAAAGCTGAAAATTAACATTTCTAATTCAGAGTTAGACTAATGGCTGCTGCCTGTTTTTCTGCTATGTTCTTTATGTTTCATCTTTTTATCTTCAACTTAGTTAAAGTTGAGAGTAAATTATCTTGTCCAAAAGTGTTCAATTGTGGAAGACTTGGTACCATGAGTTATCCTTTTTCAGAATTCAATAAACCATATTGTGGATTATCAAAGATTGATTGTAACACCACTTTTCAATATCCAAAAGTTGAGATTGAAGGAGTGACATACAATGCTTACAGGAAGTGGCTATGGGTTAATGGTATCGATCTTTCGGACTCGATTCTTGAAAGTTATTTAGCTAATAGAAGTTGCAAATCCTTTGAAAGGAACTTATCTTTCCCTGATACACCTTCTATTTCATTTGGTGTATTTGACAATATCACTTTGTTCAAATGTATGAATGGTAGTACTAATGAGGAGATAGGTGGTTATTTTCGACGTTATGAGAAGTACTTGAATTGTGATGGATTTAACTTATACTATCATAAACCAAGAACAGATCATAGAAACTATAGTATTCCAGTTGATGATGCTGATCTTCCTGCAAATTGCTCGATTATTCGATTGCCTTTAAAGTATATTTCACCTTCAGTACCAGTTCCTCATGATTTGTTTGAGTTGTTGAGTTCTAATTTCACATTGGATTGGGAAGTTTCTAAAGATTGTTCCACGTGTATCCATAAAGAAGGGCAATGCCAAAGTGACAGCAAAAATGACTTCTTCTGCTCCAAAGCCAAAGGTAAATGCATGATGCTTTGTCAGTTGCTTGTATTGGTTGGTTCATTCATTTCAAGATGTTTAATATGTCAATGTGAATTGAAGTAAAAATTGCTTTTACTCTTATTGTGACTATAATTAAATCATTCATTTCTTGTTCTTGCAGCAGCTAAAAGATATTTGGGACTGATTCTAGGCATAGGTACATGTCTACTATCATTAACTTTTATCTGTAATTAGACTTGATCAAACTAAGAATTATTTTACTATATATGTTTTGCAAATGTTGTAATTGTTGTGTTGCCTCAAAACCAGGTTCATTTGCAGTTTTCTCTTGCATCGGAATCGTGATATTGCTCTTCTGCTTTAGAAAAAGGACTTTCTGGTACAAGTGCCTCATGGTTTGGGAATCTAAAGCTGAGGGTCACCGAAATATTGAAGCATTTCTGAAGAACAATGGGTCATATGCTCCAAAGAGATACACCTATTCAGAGGTCAAAGAGATGACCACTCGGTTCAAAAACAAACTAGGCCAAGGAGGATATGGTAATGTATACAGAGGAAGTTTGCGTGACGGGAGTCAAGTGGCAGTGAAGGTCCTGAATGAACTAAATGGCAGTGGTGAAGATTTCATTAATGAGGTAGCAAGTAGTAGCAGGACATCACATGTTAACATTGTGAGACTTGTGGGATTTTGTTTTGAGGGTCACAAAAGAGCTCTTATTTATGAATTCATGCCAAATGGATCTCTTGAAAAGTTTATCTATGAGGAAAGATCTGACGGAGTTCGCCAATTAGGCTGGCCAATATTATATGAAATCTCACTAGGCATCGCTCGAGGATTGGAGTACTTGCACCGTGGTTGTAACACTAGAATTTTGCATTTTGATATAAAGCCTCATAATATCTTACTGGATGAGGATTTTTGTCCAAAGATCTCTGACTTTGGTCTTGCCAAACTATGCATAAAAAAGGAGAGTATCGTGTCAATGTTAGGCCCACGAGGTACAATAGGCTATATTGCTCCGGAAGTTGTTTGCAGAAACTTGGGAGGTGTCTCTCACAAGTCTGATGTCTATAGCTATGGAATGATGGTCCTAGAGATGGTTGGAGGAAGAAAAAATGTTGATGTTGGAGTTGATCATACGAGTGAAATCTACTTTCCACATTGGCTCTATCGACGAATTGAACTAGACGAAGAGCTTCAACTAATCGGGATAATGAATGAAGAGGAGAACGAATGTGCAAGAAAGATGGTGATAGCAAGTTTGTGGTGCATACAGACTGATCCGGCAAATCGGCCATCGATGAGCAAGGTTGTGGAAATGTTAGAAGGGAAACTAGACTCTTTGCAAATGCCTCCCAAGCCTTATCTATATTCTCCCTCAAGATCAGAGGTAGATTCATCAAATAATAGAACTGACAACGACAACAACATACCCAGTATAGTCCCACAAGTGGGGTGTGACTTCATTTCTTAGTTTTGTGTTTTATTGAACATTGGCATCAGAGACTACTATATAGGTTCTGTCAAATGAAAAGTGTTCTCAGGTACCTCTTTCATAGTGGTTTTCAGATTGTATGAGACATTCAATGTGCACAAGAACTACTTATTTTGTATATAAATACTATGAAGCAAAATGTTCTTGGAATTTTAGTGTATAGTGAAGAAAATTAAGTCCCTAAGTTCAATTCTTGCCTCTCTAGCATTTTATTTCTAAAAATGTTAGAATAGAACGGTATATAGTGTCCTACTTGGAAAAAGATTGTGACCAAACGGAGAAAAAAGAGAAAAGGATGCATAACTAGAGGAGAAAAATCTTTTAGATGTTGGCAGAACTCTTTGCAAATATCTATATATAATTCTGAGACTTTTCCACTCCCAAAACTGTTAGAATAGACCATTAACTGTTATCACCTTTTTACGAGTTTCATATCTCAACTATCCATTGTTTGTGTTTACCTACCTAACCTATCACTCTCTCTATATTAAAACATACCTTTGATGTTGAATTGGCCTACACACGCCTATTGTCAAGTAGGAACAATATTTGGCAAACTCTGCATCGTGGTGTGTTTTAATACAAAGAGAGTGATATACAGTTTAGGTAGGTAAAAGGAACAATAGATAGTTGATGCATGAAACTCACAAAAAGAATAAAATAACAGTTGTCTCTTCACTAGGCTTGACGACTAAGTCTAAATATTGATGCAAGACTTCAAGTCTTTACACCAAGATATACGTTTCTCACAAATTTTCCAAATCAACTCTGCTTTTAAATGTAAGTGTAGTGAACAAATGAGTTCATAATATAGTCTTCCTCTTCTTGAGACATTTAATTATGGCTATCACTTCATTTGTAAGCTTTCTTCTATCACTTCTTCTTATCTTAGTTCAGGCAAAGGGCAGAAATGATTCAACTTGTCCAAAGTCCTTTTCATGTGGAAATTTTACTGACCTGAGATTTCCTTACTCTCTTCCCACACAACCCGATTGTGGAATAATGTTCTTATCTGGTTGTGATGCTAAACCATTTCCGAAAATCCGACTGCTTCCTGAAGGAGATTGGTACTATGCTTTAGAGATGTATAATTCATCAGTTTGGATTGGGGACACGAAGCTTCAAATGATTGCCAATTCAGTCAAGTCATGGTGATTTGTTCAACATGTTAGGTCCCGAAATTCTAGTAGAATGGAAACTGTCTGATGAATGTAATGAATGTCAGAGTGATAAAACCAACAAATTTTCTTGTCACAAAGGTAGACATCTCTATATATGTACTTAATTTTCAAGGTTGAGTTATCCACTGTTTCAGATAGTTTTTTATTTTCTTCCAAAAATTGGGGTAGGGGAAGGGGCAGAGTCATGTGGGAGTAAAAGTGTGGTTAGGGGCGGAGCCATGTGGGGCCAAACTTGTCTCCATTCCAAATTAAAAAAATTCTCCTTCTATCATTAATGGACTTTTATGATCTGAAACTCACGAGCGTTGGTGTTGCAGATGTTATCAAAAGTATTGGTGTTGCAAATGTTAGCACTCTACCAGTCGGAACATCAAAAAGGGGTTACCTTCAGATAATCTGGTTCATGGTGGCCACAGGTATTGGTGTTGCAGATGCTCTCAATTATCCTTTCCTATTAGTAGCGTAGCAATAATCCTGTAGTTTCTTGTTGCTAGATTTCTGTTACTGTCGCTTCTTGTACTTCGATTGTCATATTTTTTGTTGTAGTTATTGTTTAGAATGTTTGGTCATGCTTTCTATAGTATTTTGCCGTGGTTTCTTCATTTTTATTATTTCCTTTTCCCAACAATTTTTTTTTCTTGTGCCGAGGGTCCATAGGTAGGGTTAGGTCTGTTTACACCTACCCTCCCCAGATACTACTTTGTGGATTACACCGGCTATTTTGTTGTTGTTGTAGTCTCTGATGGGGCATGACTTCATTTTTTTTCCCACAGGTGCAAGTTTGTTTACTGTTGGACTGTTGGCTTTACTCTTCTGCTTCAGAGAAAATATTTTGCGGTACAAATACATCAGGTTTTGGGAATCTAATGTTGAAGATAACCAAAAAGTTGAAGAATTCTTAAAGAATTATGGATCATACGCTCCAAATAGATACAATTATACAGACATCAAACGAATCACCAATCTCTTCGGAAGCAAACTAGGCTAAGGAGGATTTGGCAAAGTATACAGAGGAAGTTTGTGTAACGGGAATCAAGTGGCAGTAAAGGTCCTGAATGAACTAAAAGGCAGTGCTGAAGATTTCATTAACGAAGTGGCAAGTATTAGCAGAACATCACATGTTAACATTGTGAGCCTCGTGGGATTTTGTTTCGAAGGTCACAAAAGAGCTCTTGTATATGAGTTTATGCCAAATGGATCTCTTGAAAAATTTATCTATGAGGAAAAATCGGACAGTGTTCGCCAATTGGGTTGGCCAATATTGTACAAAATTGCACTAGGCATTGCTCGAGGATTGGAGTACTTGCATCATGGTTGTAGCACTTGGATATTACATTTTGATATAAAGCCTCATAATATCCTACTTGATGACAACTTTTGTCCTAAAATCTCTGATTTTGGTCTTGCTAAATTGTACATGAAACAGGAGAGTATTGTGTCAATGTTAGGTCCACGAGGGACTATCGGTTATATTGCTCCAGAAATTGTTTGTAGAAACTTGGGAGGTGTCTCTCACAAGTCTGATGTCTATAGCTATGGAATGATGGTCCTAGAGATGGTTGGAGGAAGAAAAAATGTTGATGAAGGAGTTGATCGCACGAGTGAAATCTACTTTCCACATTGGCTTTATCAACGACTTGAACTAGACGAAGAGCTTCAATTAATCGGGATAATGAATGAAGAGGAAAAAGAATGTGCAAGAAAGATGGTGATGGTGAGTTTATGGTGCATACAGACTGATCCCTCAAATCGACCATCGATGAGCAAGGTTGTGGAAATGTTAGAAAGGAAACTAGACTCTTTGCAAATGCCTCCAAAGCCTTACTTATATTCTCCCTCAAGAACTGAGGTAGATTCATCAGCAGTAGAACTGATCTAGTCATTGTTGCTGGAGCCTGGATGTGTTAGCTGTTATTTGTGTAGTCTTTTTTTGTTATGAGAATTTTTCCAAAAGCTGCTACTTTATGTTTACTTTTTTTTCCATGGAAAAGGGTGTTAGGTTTGGTATCCGACGTGCTTATCTGTCCTTGACCGTGGAAAACCTCATGTTTTTCTTAGTGATTAATCGTTAAAAGATCCGTGATTTGCCTAAAGGAATGATGTAACTGCAAAGTATGATCTAAATAGAATGAATATTATCCTTGCATGAATTTAATAGCATTTTGGCAACAATTTGCAGAAGTATTTTGGTGTAATAAATCAAACATCAGTCAACTATCAGGACAAGTATATGCTGGTACTTAGCAAAGAGAATAAAAATTTGGTTCAATTGTATCTTTTAATTCGTATTGCTATTATCATTAGTCATCAAGGATGTAAAAGTACTAAGTGACAGTTAAAGATTAGAGCCTTGAGATAGTTAAAGAAGCAAAGTCATCCGAAATTCCCAAACAAGGAAGGAATACTAAGAATAGTCGTGAAAGTTTCACAGCATGTTATAACCATTAATATATTTCTGTTCAATGATTCAGTTTCCCATGGTATCCGGTTTTGATTCAAAACCAAATGAGTTAGAAGAAATAGCAGGTGACATTCATTGTTTCATTTTTAACATTTGTATGTTGTTACAAAATGTACATAGTCATATCTACTCATAATATTGATAGCATAGTTATAGGTATAGAGATCTTTAGGAATCTTAGAGTTATTTAGGGATATTTTCTGATTTTACTTCCTTAGATAGATTTACTTGTACACCTACAAATATCTCTCATTCTTGGAATAATATGACAAGGAAATTGGTCCATTGTGTCTGTATTTTACATATAGCTTCTATTTCTACAGGTCAAGTGATCAATTTTCGGTGGTCGTGAAAATGATGAGAAGTTGTTGTTATATTGCTTAGTCAATAAGTCAAGTCTTTCTACTGGTGTAGAAAAGCTAATGTGAACATTTCCTTTTTTTGTTATTCACCTTTCTACTTTTGTGTTGCACATTTTTCTTAAGTCTTATAAGATATAGACTTCTAGAGTAACAATTCATAAAACTTCAGATTGGTTTCCTCTTATTGCAGTTAGATTCAATATGCCTTTGGCTTCTTCTTTTATTTGTTTCCTTATATTTCTTCTTCTTATCTTAGTTCAGGCAAAGGGAAAAAATGATTAAACTTGTCCAAAGTCATTTTCATGTGGAAATTTTACTGACCTGGCATTTCCTTACTCTCTTCCAACACAACCTGACTGTGGAATAATGTCCATGTCTGGTTGTGATGCTAAACCATTTCCAAGAATCCAACTAGTTCCTGGAGGAGAATGGTACTATGCTTTAGAGATGCATAATTCATCAGTTTGGATTGGGGACACGAAGCTTCAAACGACACTGAGACAACACAAGTGTCAGGCTTTCAACAAAAATTTCTCCCTTCCAAACTCTCCTTTTATGTCTTTCCATATGATTAATAGTAAAAACTTCTACAAATGCATCAGTAGCAGTACCAGTAATAATGCCCGTAACATTACGCAGAAGAAGAACGATCATTTTGCTGGTTATAATATGTACAATGGCTGTGAAGGCTTTAGCATATACTACAAGCTTTCTGATGAGTACATAGGAGCAGACAATCTTCCTACCAACCGTTCACTTATCAGATTGCCAATTCACTCAAGTCATGGTGATTTGTTCAACATGTTAGGTCCTGAAATTCTAGTAGAATGGAAACTGTCTGAGGAATGTAACAGATGTCATTATAGTGGAGGTCAATGCCAGGCTGATAAAACCAACAAATTTTCTTGTCACAAAGGTAGACATCTCCAAAATAATCTATACTTTCAAGGTCAAGTTCATGCTTCTTAAGTCCCTTTCATGTTTCATGACGCATAGATAATATATTTCGTATTATTGCCCCCTTCTATAGATGCAAAAACACCTACAAGTACTATCGACCAAAGAAAAGTAACAACCGAAAGAAACATGGGGGAGCTGATTCTGGTCACAGGTACTAGAATATATTTAATTGCTGCCATGCTATTCTTATTACAGAGTTTTCATGCATAACATTTAAATTCTTATCATTTTGTATTAGCTCAAAACCTTTCTCTAGTGAATGTATGGATGTGGAGTTGAGGGAACAAAATTTTCTCTGATGGGGGCATGATTTCATTTTTTTTCCCCACAGGTGCAAGTTTGTCTACTGTTGGACTGTTGGCTATACTACTCTTTTGCTTCAGAGAAAAAAACGTTGTGGTACAAATACCTCATCAGGTTTTGGGAATCTAATGCTGAGGATCACCAAAAAGTTGAAGAATTCTTAAAGAATTATGGATCATACTCTCCAAACAGATACAATTATACAGACATCAAACGGATCACCAACCGCTTCAGAAGCAAACTAGGCCAAGGAGGATTTGGTAAAGTATACAGAGGAAATTTGTGTAACGGGAGTCAAGTGGCAGTAAAGGTCCTGAATGAACTAAAAGGCAGTGGTGAAGAATTCATCAACGAAGTGGCCAGTATTAGCAGAACATCACATGTTAACATTGTGAGCCTTGAGGGATTTTGTTTTGAGGGTCACAAAAGAGCTCGTATATTAGTTCATGCCAAATGGATCTCTTGAAAAGTTTATCTATGAGGAAAGATCCGACAGTGTTCGCCAATTGGATTGGCTAATATTGTACAAAATTGCACTAGGCATTGCTCGAGGATTAGAGTACTTGCACCGTGGTTGTAACACTCTGATTTTGCATTTTGATATAAAGCCTCATAATATCCTACTTGATGAAGATTTTTGTCCTAAGATCTCAGATTTTGGTCTTGCCAAATTGTGCATGAAACAGGAGAGTGTTGTGCCAATGTTAGGTCCACGAGGGACTATCGGTTATATTGCTCCAGAAATTGTTTGTAGAAACTTGGGATGTGTCTCTCACAAGTCTGATGTCTACAGCTATGGAATGATGGTCCTAGAGATGGTTGGAGGAAGAAAAAATGTTGATGTTGGAGTTGATCGCACGAGTGAAATCTACTTTCCACATTGGCTCTATCGACGAATAGAACTAGACGAAGAGCTTCAACTAATCGGGATAATGAATGAGGAGGAGAATGAATGTGCAAGAGAGATGGTGATAGCAAGTTTGTGGTGCATACAGACTTATCTTGCAAATCGGCCATCGATGAGCAAGGTTGTGGAAATGTTAGAAGGGAAACTAGACTCTTTGCAAATGCCTCCCAAGCCTTATTTATATTCTCCCTCAAGATCAGAGATGGTAGATTCATCAATAATAGAACGGACAACAACAACAACATACCCAGTATAGTCCCCACGAGTGGGGTGTGAGAAGGGTTGGGTGTAGGCAGACCTTACCTCTACCTTTGTGGGGTAGAGAGGTTGTTTCCGATAAGACCCCCAGCTCAAGAAAATCATTTTTTAGAAAATGGTTTGAAAGAAATGCATGAGTAAAAAGTTCAGCTGACTAAGTATTTGCTAGTACTTAACTAGCAAAGAGAAAGAAAGATTTAGTTCAAGTGTTCAACCATATCTTTTAATTTCATTTTGTGATTTTCATTAGTTGTCAAGGATGTAATATTACTACATGGAAGTTAAATTTTAAAGCCTTAAATTCCCTAGTCTTCAAATTTTCTTGAGGAAGAAGAGTTGTTAGTCCTTCAACAGAGAGAGATATCTTTTCGACATAAGTTGTGTAGTATCTAATTCGCTCGGCATAAGTTTAGAGAACTTTTGTGTCACTTGGCATGAGTTCCTTAGGAATTAAGTTATCTAACGTAAATTGTGTAATATCTAATTTGCTTGACATAAGTTTATAGAACTTTTGTCTCGCTCAACATAAGTTCCGTAGGAATTAAGTTATGTCTCTTACGCCATAACTTATGGATTCTAAAACTGAAATTACGTTTGTATCAACATAAATTTTGTAGGAACTAAGTTATGTCTTTTACAACATAATGTGTTGTTGACACCCAATTTGACCCTCCCCAATAAGAATTAATTATCGAGCTTCCTAAATTCCAAACGATCTGAAATAATCAGTTTTTATAAAGTTCAAAATATTTTTCAAGTTACTTTTGATATATTTCATAATTATGTATACAATTAATATATTTTATGATTATTCGAAAATCATCTCAAAAAGATTTTGTTTTAATTGAATATTTGATTAATTAGTTCAATTATATAATAGTTTATATTTTAAATTATTTAGTTTATAATTGAGTTAATTATTTTATTTCGTTAAGATTAAGAAGCTAGTTAGTTAATTATATTAATTCGACTTATTTAGTTACTAGCCGAATTTACTAAAAAAATAAATAATAATTCAATTCGGCCACTTTCCCACTCATTGGCTAAATTCGTAATGCAATTGACCACTCAATTCGGTTAAAATTGTAGTTTATTAGCCAAATCCCTTAAGCCCATATTTTTATTTTTAAATCAATTTAAACCCAAATCTTCTAGCCAATAACTTTCAACATTTTTAATTAATCTGGCCCACTATCATTTCTCAATACAACAACATACAATACCAGCCCAACGCCCCAGCCCATTTCTTTTCCACTGACCCGACCCCATCCCCTTTCCCTTCTAATTCAACGCTAATGCGTACAGCAAGCAGCAACCGACCCACCCCTACGCTTCGTTCCTCATGCATACAGCCCAGAAAATACAGTAAATCAACGAAACCCAGTCAAAATCGCTGCAACAGCAACAAAAAGGCACTCGCCTGCACGCAAAATTTGTCCTTGTGGCCTTGAGATGGAGCCACGTCGCGCCCAAGGACAGGTGAATCAATCCGGAGCGTCGATTCGCCCTTTCCTCTTTCGGAATGGGGTTGAAGAGCTCAGAAAAGCGTGTTTCCCTAAATTGGTGAAAGATTCTTGAGTTTGAATTTCGGAATGGGCCCTTCCTATCCGGATTTTCGTCGGTTTTCCCCCCAAGAGTTCTGCCCTATTTTCATCTACAAATACCTCCCTCTCCCTCTTGGTTAAGGAGGGGATTTTTTTTTTTTATAACGGAAATACACCTAATAGCTTAAGCAAAAGTAACTAAAATATATACTAAATATACCAAGAGAAACAGAGAAAATACTTAATTTTGGTGTTCAAGTTGGATATCTCGGCCCAAACATTCTGAGTTGCTGTTCGTATTCGAGTCTCGGTGTGGTGAAGGTCGTTGTTTTGCTCGTCCTGTTCCCACTTCGCTACTCAAAGAAAGGTAAACCCGGTTCCCTTTTTATTTCCTCACATTGTCCTGTTTTTTATTCGGCTTTAGATATGTCCAGATTTTCGTATATTTTTTAAGTCTTGCACATTCATGATTTTATTTCTCTTGTATTGTGGCCAGTTGACGAAGTGTTTGCATAATGAAATTATTCGCATGTAGTGGGTTGCAAAGATTCGTGATTGTTCATTTTTATTCTTGCCTTGGTTTTAGTTAGTTACTGTGGTTATTAAGGCTCAAGGTAGTTTCTTCTTATATACTCATTATGCTGATTTTCTTTTATTGTTGAATAAATTCATTAGTATCTGTGCTTCCAATACCATTGATTGGAGGTTTTGGGTTAGCTTGAGTTAATATAGATTAGTGATTTGGTTTTGAGTTGACTTGCTTCATTCTATCTATTTAATCACTTGTTTTGCTTCCATTGGTAGTGATAAGCTAACTTTAGCTGAAAAATCCACATCTAGTTTTTGTGTAATTTTTATCCTAGTTGGACAGTGGATGAGTATGTTGTTTTCGTATTTGCATTTTTGTTGGGTTGTCTCTCGTAATTTCGAAATTCACTCATTTTGTTACATCGCTTCATGTGCATCGTAATTTTCCAGCATGCCTTAGTTTTATTTTTCATCTCGCTGTTTTGGATTAGATAATATTCCATTGTTTATTGGTTTTTCTTGAAATCCGGAAGATGTTGGAATACTTTGGTTTACATTGCAAATTGTCTACAATATTCATTATATAGTATTTTAAGTAACCAATTTGCTTATACCATTATGATTTCTTTTTTGTTTTATCTATTTATTTATTATTTTCTTTTAATTATCTTTTGAACCTATTTGGAACAGTAGCTTAAGTACAAAACTTAGTTTGTTAGCATAATTTGAGGCCATCAGTTTCTCTCATAAATTTGTTCCATTTTATTTAGATCTTTGGCATTTAGTTTGATCAAGTTCATTTTGCTATATTATTCTAAGAGTCCTTGTGATAAATTGTCTTAGATGTGTTATTATTCTCGTTATTTCGAGGCTCTAACTCCTCTCTTCTATTTAGTTTTCGCATGTGAAATTTGTCTGAGTTCACTACGAACTCACTCCTTTCCCTCACATTTCGAGAGAGCCATAAAGGCTCAAATTCCTTTATCGAGTCAACCGGCAATTAAAAGTTGACGTACAGGGCCCGGAGTCGAAAAAATATTGGAGCAGATTAGAGAATTGAAAAGATTGGGCCAAAGGCCCACTTTTAATTCCAAAAAATTGTATTTTGTTATCTATTGGGCCTAAGCCCATTTAGTCGCTATTCTATATTTTGTTAGAAGCTTAGGACAGGTGAAAAATTGGGCCTAAGGCCCAAAGAAAAATATTCTTTTATGTTAGTTCAGGACAGGTGCAGGTGACTTAAATGGGCTAAAGGCCAAAAACGAAAATGGGCCCAAATACTGGCCCAGGCGTATAGGAAAATCAGATTTGGGCCCAAATCTCTTTCCCTCTTTGTTTTATTTACTTGTTAATATTTGCCATTAATCTTAAGATCAACAATTCAAATCCCCAAAAGACGTCCATTTTGCTTTAAAAAATTAACTAAATTAGTCATCTCTTAACAAGGCTTAAAGAAATAATTTTATAAGACAGTTCACTTAGATAATATTTAAATATTTCCCTTTTTCCCCTTTAAAATAGTTCTAACTATGACATAGTCCAATTTTGCAAGTCAAGTTAAGTTAATTTATTTTAGCCAAATAATTTAATTGACGGATAATCACATTAGTGGATATTCTAGGTGCTTTTAAAACCTTCCTAAAATGTTAATAAGAACTTCGAACCTCTTTTAAATATTTTCTGTTTTAGTCTTTTGAAAATGATAGTTTTCTTGATTTTTTCTTGAAAAATTAAGTGGCAACTCTAAAACCAGTCAAATAATATCTTTTTAAATAAAACATGTGTGTGTTCTCAATTGAACTTATCCCTCCTTCGGCATAAAGTTCTGTAGGAACAATGTGGCATAATAAGACTTTGGATGACATAATTTCTGTTATATTATGATACAAAAATATAAACTTCGATTAAAAATTGTTTGAAACTTTTAACGAATCACATGAATGAAAACGCATGAAGCATGCCATCATTAAGAATTTCAGCTTTCAAATTCAAAATACATGTTTTAGTGGGCCACAGTATTCCTATCTATCTAAATTTTCCAATTCAAAGTCATCCAGCATTTTACACATGTACATGTATCGAGGAGACAATAAACACTGTTTTATTAGGAAATATATATTTTGATTGGTTTAGAGTCGCCACTTAATTTTTAAGAAAAATCAGGAAAACTATTGTTTTCAAAAGACTAAAACAGAAATCTAGTGAAAACTTAAAAAGGGTTCGAGGTTCTTATTAGCATTTCAGGAAGGGTTTGAAATCACCCAAAATGTCCGCTAATATGCGGTTATTCGACAATTAATTCTTTGGCTAAAATGTTTTAACTGAACTTGATTTGCGAAATTGTACTATTTTATAGTTAGGACCATAGAAAAATAATGAAATATTATCTAAGTGAAGTGTTTCATAAACTTATTTATTTATCATTTATTTATATTTTAAGTCAAGTGAAAGATGAGTAATTTAGTTAAGTAATTAATTCAAAATAGGTATCTTTCGGGGATTTGAATATTTTCGACCTTAGGATTAACAACAAACATTGACAAGTAAATAAACATAATGAAAATGAATAGGGAAAGAGACTCGGGCCCAAATCTAATTTTCCTATCCGCCTGGGCCAGTATTTGAGCCCATTTTCGTTTTGAGCCTTTGGCCCATTTGAATCACTTGTACCTGTCCTAAGAAACTAACAAGTATAACGAATAAGTGGGCTTAGGCCCAAAAATAATAAAATACAACTCTTTTTATATAAAGAGTGGGCCCTTAGCCTAATCTTTTCAATTCTCCCCGGCATCGAATTCCTTCAACCCTGTTCATCGATTTTAATGGTCGGTTGACACGAAAAGGAGGATAAGGGAGAGAGAGAGGATGAGGGTGACGCGATTTCTGGGCTGAGTTCGCTGGGCTGAACTTCAGCGTTCTGGGTTTCGATATGAGATTCTGGGTTTCTGAGCTTCACGATGAAGAAGAAGAATACACCGTGGTGTTGTGTTGTATTTGCTGTAGGTATATTGCTGAATGGAATGGGCTGTTTGGTATGGTATGGGCTAATTTTGGTATGCTGTAGGAATAGGCATTGGGTTCTTAATTAAAGGTGGGAAAAAGGCTGCTATAAAATGATGGAATGGGTTGATGACAATTATAAAAGGGCTAAGAATTGACCCATTACCAATGGGTGGAAGACAAATAATAAAAATGGATACAATTGTAACTACAAAGAATTAAAATGTAATCATTTGAGGTTAAAACTTAGCCAAATTGAAATTAGTTGGTGAAATTTGGCCAAAAGCTAAATAAGACGAACAAATTAATTAATAAGCTTCTTAATCTTATCGAAATAAAATAACTAACTCGATTATAAAATGATTAATTTAATTGCAAACTAGTTAACTCGAAATTATTACTATAATTTAAACTAAAGTAAATTTATAAAACACCTAACTAAAAATATAAAATCTTTTGCGATGATTTTCAAACATTTATAAAATATCCTAATTATATAAAATATATATACATATTATTTAAAAATTCCAAAAAGTGACAAAATTACATAAAACTAACTTGAAAATAATTTGAATTTTATAAAGTCAATTATTTCAAATAGTTTGGAATTTTAAGAAGCTCGATGATTAATTTATTTTGTGGAGATCCAAAATTGGATGTCAACAAACACGACTTTCTAAGCAACGATAAAGGGGAAAGCAAGAGAGTAGATTTCTAGTAATAGTAAAAATTTACTTTACTTTTATAATTTACCAATATATAAAAGAAGCCTGTAAATTACCTCTTAATTGTCTTACAAGCTTACTAATTAGGGATATTTTCATGAGTTTTATGCATTATTAGTTTCATTGTACTAAATTATTATTTTTATACGTACATTTTCCTTTTTTGACAAAATAATCATTACTACTTTCAATTATTTTCAGTGCCCCTTCTGAATTGTAGACAATTTTGTGTCCAGTTTTTTTTTTTTTTTTTTAATTTTTTCTAACTTTGACACACGTACATTTTGACAACTTTGTGCTTTTAGAATTTTATTTTATTTTATTTTCTTGTACTTCCTATACTTATTTACCGTTTCAAAGTTGTAATTTTATAGTTATTTATTTTCTATCTGATTTAATAAAATAATTTGTATTTATACTGAAAAAATCATCAATCTTTACTTTAAAAATAAATATGACTAAGAATTTACTACTATGTAAATTAGGGGTGTGCATTGGATCAGTTTGGTTTTATGTATTATCGATTTTCAATTTATCGATTTTTGATTCTTAATGTTCGGTTTTCAGTTTATCGATTTTAGGCTATGTTGCGCGGACTCTTCATATTTGTAGGCAAACCCGTCTCGACGCGACACTGGTGCGGGTGCGGGTGCGGGGTGCGTGTCGGATTTGGTCAATTCGATCCGGACACTTTGACCAAAGCTGAGAAAAGATTTAGGGAAGAAAAAATCAGTTTCCGGCGACGTAAAGAGGACAAAGCTTGAAAAAGTACAGAGAATAGAAGAAAGAAGAGAAAATTAGTTTCCAGCTCCGGCGAGGCGACAACGACAGCGACCTAAAGAAGACAAAGTTGAAAAAGTAAAGAGAAGGAGAAGAAAGAAAGAGTTTTTTCTTCAAAAAGTAAAGGAAATAGAGAGTCTTTTTTTTAATCTTTCTTGAAAATGTATGTACACAATACATATACCCTTGGAAAAAGAAAGATCAAAAAGTCTTAAAGTAAAGTAGTGTCAGAAAAAGAAATATCCCATCAGCCGTCAGCCGTCAGCCGTCAGCCATCAACTACAAAGTTTTTTCAGTTGGAAATATTATATATATATATATATTGATATTTCTTATTTAATTTTTTGACAATCAATTTTAAAATTTTAAAATAATGGAGATATCTAAAAAAATTTAACTTCATATTTCTTATTTAATTGTTTAGCATTCAGTTATTATTATTATTAAATTTTAAGAATGGAAGATTGAATTCTACAAAATACATGTAAGTTTATCACAACATATCTTTCAAATTTAGAATATCTTTATAACTATATTTTTATAATATTGAAAAATTTTAGCCGTATCCCCGCACCCGTATCCATACTCGGATTCGCACCCACGAATCTTAAAATTTGGATTTTGCCGAATCCGACTCTCGGATTCGCATCCGTCTCGGATACCCGCACCCGAGTCTGAGCAACTTAGATTTTAGGTCCTTAACGGTTCGGTTTAACCAAAAAGAAAATGCTCATAAACAAATATATGATTGTTGGGTTTTATTTTCCCTGAGTTTCTTACCATAAATAGGTTTTTCTTTTAGGAATAGGTTTAGGATTAGCTAGTCCTATTCTGGTAGGAAAAGATTTAAGACTTTACAAATAGAGGTTTGTTCCTTCTAACTTAATCAACATTCACAATATAGTCTCAAGGGCTTTGAAAGTTTTGGTTAGGGGGAGAATTTGTGGGACACAAGCTTGATACGTTATCACTTGTGTGAACCTCCCATGCATTCCGAGTGAATTGGTTGAGGTTATTTCTCTCTATATTTTGTACTTTCATTTTTATAGTGGATTGCTCATCTCCTTTGTGGATATAGGTCGATTGACCGAACCATGTTGAATCTTTGTGTCTTTTAGTATATTTCTTGTTTGTCTTCTTACTCGTGGTCTTTCGAGGTTAATTATTTTGGATCCTAACATTTTCGGTGAAAGAAATATAATGGATAGCTAAAGTATGCAATTCGAAAAAGCAAAAAAAAGTGATAGTTGTCTCTTCACTAGGCTTGATGACAAAGTCTATATAGTGATGTTGAGTCGTTTGGTGTGGGATATAAGGTATAAATGTATAATAATCCCAGATGAAATGCAGAACTATTTTATTCTGCATTTGGTTGAAAGTATTAGGCAGTTCTGGGATACTAGTGATGGAATATGTTATCCCAATACATGATGAAATAACTTGTTTCCAACCACATGATTCGTTAAAGTCTTTACACCAAGATGTAAAAGTACTGTTGAGGCTTCCCTCACATTACCAATAAAAACTTGAGACTAGTAATGGGAGTCACACAATACACAAAACTTGAGATAGTGTTTGTCTTATAGCAGTTAGATTAATTCAATATGGATTTGGCTTCTTCTTTTATTTGTTTCCTTCTATCTCTACTTCTGATCTTAGTTCAGGCAAAGGGAAGACATGATTCAACTAATTGTCCTAAGTCTTTTTCATGTGGAAATTTTACTGACCTGAGATCTCCTTTCTCTCTTTCTACACAACCTGACTCTGGAATAATGTTCTTATCTGAATGTGATGCTAAAACATTTCCAAAAATCCTACTGCTTCCCGGAGGAGATTTGTACTATGCTTTAGAGATGCATAATTCATCATTTTGGCTCGGGGACACAAAGCTTCAAACAATGTTGACGCAACACAAGTGCAAGGCTTTTAACAAAAATTTCTCCCTTCCAAACTCTCCTTTTATTTATTTCAATGTGATTAATATTAACAACTTCTTCAAATGCATCAGTACCAGTAATAACACCCTAAGCATTACTTATAATGTGTATAATGGCTGTGAAGGCTTTAGCATATACTACAAGCTTTCTCGAGATGATGATCAATACATAGGAGCAGGCAATCTTCCTACCAATTGTTCACTTATCAGATTGCCGATTCAATCAAGTCATGGTGATTTGTTCAACGTGTTAGGTCCTGAAATTCTAGTAGAATGGAAACTGTCTGATGAATGGATTGAATGTCATTATGGTGGCGGTCAATGCCAGACTATTAAAACCAACAAATTTTCTTGTCACAAAGGTAGACATCTCTATACATGTACTTAATTTTCAAGGTTGAGTTAACATTATCCACTGTTTTAGATAGTTTTTTATTTTCTTCCAAAAATTGGGGTAGGGGAAAGGGCAGACACTACACCAAAAGAGACTTTTAGTGGCAATTAATTCTCCCATTAGCGGCAATATTTATTGCGACAAAAACATTTACCGGCATTTAATCTATTGCCATTGCATCCAATATCGCTAAAGGCTTTAGTGGCATTTATTTAGAGTGCCGGTAAAGATCAATATTATTGCCGCTAAACGTTAATACTTTTGGCGGCATTTATTTAGCGGCTATTACTATTGCCGGTAAAATCACTTTAAAAATGTGATATCAAACATATTGTGTGGCTTGTGTAAATGCCGATAAAGATGCAATGGATGACATATTTAACCACACTTTCATAGCATAAAAAATAAAAATCATAAGAGAAATATATTCTTTTTTTTGTAACTCATTTTTTTTATTAATCACCCAAGAGAAAACATTACAAAATTGTAGCCCAGTAATAACTCTACTGGCTAGCCTGTGACAAGAAACTTAAAGAAAACATAACTAACAAATTGCTAAGAAAACATATTAAAAGATGTACTTTTGCACAATCCTCTACGATGTACTGATTATCCATCAAAAAGAGAGGACCAAGAAGCAGTAGAACAAATAATCAAAATATTATCTCCACCAACCAAACAGTCGAAACAAATATATCCTTCTGAGTCTTCTATTGTATGCCATGAGGGCTCTTGCTTTTGTAGGGTCCTCATTCAAAAACTCGAAGGCGCACATTCTCTTTGATTCTTTCAGACCTTCAATTTCCATCACAGCTTGCAGAAGAGCAGGGGTGTCAATGGTGTACTTGCTTTACTCGATTGTGACAGCTAGGTGTCAGATGCTTGACATTATCGCTAACATTGTGTCCTGCAATATCTCTGAGCTAAGAGTCTGTGTTGCAGTTTGGCCATCGAGTTGAGCTTCAGGCTCATCTTGATTGTGCTCATGAAATATGTCTGAACAAGCAAGAAGAAAATAAACGCTACATGTTAAGTGAAGTCGACATATTGAAGGAGTTGACGAGCAAGTTTACAAGATCAGAAATACCTTAACGGGATTGTACTTGTAGAAAATTGAAGAAGCGAGGGCCCTGTCACATTGACAAGGGCACTGTCACATCGATAAATAATGGACTTTAAAAATACCATAAAGGATTTAAACTGGTAGCAAAATTACCACCTTGAATGAAATCATCAACTACCACTTAAAAATCCAAAAAAGTAAAACAACAACCACGCATGCATCTTTATTCAATCAACAACACCATTCTACGAATGTTACTAACATCACCAGAACTTCCATGGATATTAAAAGTAATAACTCAGTGTCCTATCACCATTCATATATAAAAAAACACAGAAAAACAATAAAAGGTGTTAAATTAAAGGCCTCCTTGTATGTAAAAGATCTCACCTCATTAAACAATTCAAGAAGATCAACATAATAAGGCTTTCTTCTAAAGTGGTTCTTCAGAATTCTTGGATGTAGTTATGAAGAAGTATTCCATCATTAGAAACAATCACGCCAACCTGCGAGAATTATTAAAACAATAGTCACTCTCAAAACCAAACGTGCTCATGTGCTTAAGTTGCAAACCTATTCAACGCACCATCCAAGGGAAGATGTTTGAAAGATTTTCTCACTAGTTAGTTTTTTCCATCTTCCAACAAGCTGTAATTATCAATAACAGAGAGCCCGCAATTATGAAAAGTATATATTAGATACAAAGAATAGCTAGAAGTAGAACTTCATTCCAATCACTCGGTACATTGTAGTCCAACACTTGAAACATTCACGAAAAGTATATATCAGATGCATAAGATGAAGACAAAGTCATACATTGGCTGTCGAGAAAATTCAATAACAGAAATTGGCCTCGGGCAGTAATGAAGTTAGAAATTTGTCTTATCAAAGTAATGAACTTACGTTTGGAGGATCCAACATGTACTCGACAATATTTTTGAAGTCTCCAAGCAGCATAACCTTGCATAGTTCCATACATTTAGGATAACAAAGTAATTCAAGATTGCAAAATTCAAAGCATAGACATCTTTTTCAAAAGGACCATTAGCAGTATCTACCCAAAACAAACTTTTACCAATATATGTGAACCTACTTAAATAAGCCTTAATCTTAATACAACACATTAATGCAATATGTAATACATTAACCTTCATCCAGATTAAGCCATCTAATTCCTTTCAGGTAACAATTAGAATAGATGATATGTATAGCAGAAGTTTGACTAATATAATATTTTTTTAATGTCTCAAGAGTAGAAAAATGACCATTACCATTTTAATTAAACTACATTCTGGGATACCATAGTTGGCAAACTAGGATCATATACATGTACAAACTGTAGCACTCATTATCAGCCAAAGTGTAAGTTAGGTTGATAACTACATCTTAATGGATATGCAATCAAATCATCTAAGTTGCTCATCAGCAGAAGAAGCAGATTTGTAGTGGACTTCCATTTATGTTTCAAATGAACTTCTCTTAAATAAGACCAATACAAAAGAATCATATGATTGCTAAAAAACAAGAGAGTTCACCAACCAAAAATCAGAACAGGGCAAAATAATAATGCCACTGTAATTTAAAAGCATGTCCCCTGAAACTCTATTTCAAAAAAAAAAAAGGCATGTCCCCTGAAATTATTTGCCTTCAAAAGATTCAAGTAGTTTAAAATTAGAGACTGAGTGTAAACAAACCTCATGATTAGTTCCATCACCAACAGTGATTCCCAATCTACACAACACTGAAGCCATATTATGGCATGTCCTTACTGAGTTTCTTTAAAACTTTTGCTCATATCCCGCTTCTTCAAATTGAGCTTCAAATTGCGCCAACTTCCCTCAGGGATTCCTTGGTTAAAAAAAGTTCTCATAAAGTAAGAGGCCAAGAGACATACTAGAGAAACAGAACATGAAAACAAAGCAGAAAAGCAAAGGAGTTTCTTAGATTAAGCGTCTTTTCAAATTACGTTCATTATTTTTGAACCATCAATCTAGATCTGATACGTTTTTAGTCTCATCAAAACAAAACAAAACTAAAAATGAACCACTGTTAAAACTAGAGGATGGATGCCTCCTTTAACTACGAGAATATGTCTCCTACCTCAAAAGATATCCAACATTTATGTTCTCTAAACCAAAAATTTCAACAACCTTCAGACATGAGTAATTGTTTCCACTACCAGGATCTAACATTGAAATTTCCAGAACTTGAACAAAATTAGAAAAGTACTGCGATTGAATAATAAATACTTCTATTTACGAATCAGACTCAAATTAAGCAGTAATCCACCATAAAATTCAGTTATAGACTATAAATCTTATTGCATGTTTGTATTAGGGTTCAATTTAGAGGTGTAATACATTGAATGGTAAAAGAGTGATAAACATGAACATGTTTTACTCATAAAAACGCACTGTAATACTCTAATATGCAATTGATTGTGTGAGAAGAAAATTTTCAAATTACAACCAGAACATACGAATCCAAAATCGTCCGAGATCTGAACAGAAATCATGAAGACGATAAAGAAATATCATACCTGAAGATAGTCAGCAACATCAAAATTGAAAGCCCTCAATGATGGAACGAAGCGAAGTAGTGGTGATGATGAAATGAATGAACTCAAAACGGGATTGTAGGTTTTGATTGATGCGGCGCAGAAAGAATGAGAGTTTTTTTGGAGTATTAAAGGAATGATCGTATAAAGGGTTTGGGGATGTTTTAATGGCATTTATTATAGTTGCCACTAAAAGCTACTTACTCGCGGCAAAAATTTAATTGCCGCTAATAGATGATGTTAAAGGAGAAATTAGCGGCATTTAGTTAATTGCCCCTAAATAAATGCCACTAAAACACTGTTATGTTGTAGTGAGAGTCATGTGGGAGCAAAAGTGCGGTTAGGGGCGAAGCCATATGGGGCCAAACTTGTCACCATTCCAAATTTTAAAAAAAAATCTCCTTCTATCATTAATAGACTTTTATGATCTGAAACTCACAAGCATTGGTGCTGCAGATGTTATCATAAGTGTTGGTGTTGCAGTTTTTAGCACTCTACCAGCCGGAACATCAAAAAAGGGTTACCTTCGAATAATCTGGTTCATGGTGGCCACAGGTATTGGTGTTACAGATGCTCTCGATTATCCTTTCCTATTAGTGTTGACACCCAATTTTGACCCTCCCCAATACAAATTAATGCTTCCTAAATTCTAAACGATTTGAAATAATTGGCTTTATAAAATTCAAAATAATTTTCAAGTCATTTTTAGTAGTTTTGTCATTTTTATAAATTTCGAAATAATAAATATGATATTTTATATAGTTATGTGTCTAATTAGTATATTTTATGAATGTTCGAAAATTGCCTCAAAACGATTTTAGTTTTATTTAAATATTGGGCTATTTGGTTTAAATTAATTAATAACTTATATTTCGAGTTAACTAGTTTATAATTAAGTTAATTATTATATAATTATGTGTCTAATTAGTATATTTTATAAATATTTGAAAATCATATCAAAAGATTTTTATTTCTTTTTAGCTAAGTGTTTTACTAACTTAGTTTAATTTAAATCATAATTACGATTTTGAATTAATTAGTTCATGTTTAAACCAATTATGTTATTATCAAGTTAATTATTTTATTTTGTTAAGAATAAGAAGCTCGTTAATTAATTAATATTAAATTCATCTTATTTATTTATTTATTTATATTTTTCAGCCACATTCTCCAAGTAAATCTAATTTGGTTAAATTCGTAATTGCAATTCTTTTGGCCAAATCCTCAATTTAAAATCTAGCCATTTCATTACAATTTTAACCCATTTCCCACCTTGCACCCAATTCTTTTCTTGAGACCAAACTTGGGCCTTACTTCCAAGATCAACAGCCCATTATTTTTACCTTAGCAGCAGCCCACATTCCCATTCCAATTCCCAGCCCAAATTCCATTCTAAAGAGACCCAACCCATCAATACATACGTACAGCAGCAGTACCAAACGACTTGGCCCCTATATGTCTTCTTCTTCGCGTACAGACGAGCAGTAACTCAGTACTGTTCCGGCAGTACGATCCCAGAAGCCAGGCACGCGTTTCTCCCCTTTCCTCTTTTGGAATGGGGAGAAAATTTCAGAAAAGGATGTCTCCCCCAAATCGGTGAAAGAATTCAAATTTTGAATTCGGGATTGACCCCAAATTTCTATCGGAATTCCCCCCAAAATCTACTCTTTTTTCCTATATAATCATCTCCTCTATTATTTTGAAGGGGGATTTTTTTTGGAAAAAATTGAGAATCAAAGGCGTGTGTTTTTTTAGTAGTGAACAAAAAAAATTTTCTATTTTCTTCTTAGCGTTTCTTCCTTATTGCTGAAAACTCTGTCGGAATCTTGGGAGTCCTCCGGAGTCGCTAGTGAAATCTCGCTATCCTCTGCTCGTCTTGTCCCAGAACGCTGCTCCGAAGAAGGTAACCTCTCCTCTTCCTAAATTCATTTTGTCATCCTAGCTGAGTTTAGATGAGTGTTATGTGAATTTAATTCATTGTGTGATTTGCTTTGGTGATTCCTATTTATGATCTGCTTCTGCTTCTTTATGAGAGACATGGCTATGTAATGTTTAAAAAATGGATAAGTTTGAGATCTTATTCCTAGCTACTGTTTTCTTTCCCTTCTTCCTCATAGTATAATGCATAACATCTAGGATATAAATCTATTCAAGTGTTATATGCCATTGTTGCTTTAATTTCATACTATTTTGAAAAAATGATAGGTTGATGCATCATACCAAATTTGCCAAGAATTTTCCCTCTTTTCGTACCTTGCAAATATGTGATGGCTTGTTACGAGCTTAATTAATTTGTCTAACTTTAGATTGCTTTCTTTTATGTATTGTTCTTGTTATTATAGCATGGAGATGTGAGGCATTCTTGAGCTTTCTGTTTCTATTGTTTATTATCCGAAAGTCCCAAAAGTGCTCATTTAAATTCATTGTTTGGAAATCTGATGCTATTTTGAGTATTATGTCATGAGTGATCTAGTTAATCCAAACATGACTTTAGGCTCTTATTTTAATATCTTATCCGATTAGGCATATTTGTGAGTGCTTAGCAGACTTAAAAAATATGGTTGGATGTCTTCATTGATTAACCTTAGTATTGTAAATGCTTCTTGTTTATTTGGCCTGTTCCTTTAGCTTAGATTGAGCTTTATAAAGGAAAGTCTCAACCAAGCAATCATGTGTCCAACTCCAACTTACTTTGATTATTTCCAACTAAGCATAATTATGTTAGAACATTTGGTTGATATTGTGTGAAATGCAGTTCATTGTTCTTCTCCTAGGTGATGAATATTTTTTTTAATTGAGTTTGTTAGCCCATCTATAGATATTAATTTATTTTCTCTTCTTTCGGTGCATATGATCAATCCGAGTCCATTTTGGACTCTCCCTTGCATATTCTTGAGTTGTTTCGAGTCTTCCTTGTCAAAGGAAACTGTCGGACAGCAAGGGAAATAGGTGTACAGGTTCCGAAAAACTGAAAACAGGCCGAGATATGCATGTATACACCGATATACCTGGTGTATACACTGATATACGGGATTAAAAATGGAAATACAGGTTGCGGGGGTCAAAATAGGTTGTATACATTTGGTATACGGTTCAATATACAGGAAAATGGGCCGAAATGTGACTCGTATACATCGATATAAACTTGGTATATACAGGTTCCCAAAGCCTAAGGAAATTTCAGCAGGCCCAAGATTTGGAGGATTTGGGCCAGAGGCCCAAATTTGATATTCCCTTTCCCTCTCTTACTCATTTCATTGTATTTAACTAACACTCTAATTATCTTATGATTTAATTTAATTAAATTCCTCAAGAATGGTCATTTCATTTTATTTTCGAATTAAAGTATATATATATATATATATATATATATATTTTATTACTTAGTTTTTATTTTAATATTAGTCTTGTTGACATTTTATAAACCATTCCCTTTTAGAAAACCCCCCTTTAGTTCACTCCCCCTTAAGATAAATAAAGTGATGAAAATAATAATAGTAATAAGTTAAAATAAATGAGCTCTTTTTACTTAATTTAAAATTTCCAAAAAAAAAAATAGTTAAAATAAATGAGTTATTTACTTTGTTAAACTTTCAAAATTAGTCAAAGTCGTGAGTTCTTTACTTAGTTAAATTTTTTAAAAAATAATTAGTTAAAATAAATAAATTCATTTACTCAAGTCAAAATTTTAAAAATTAGTCAAAATCATTTTGTCGAATCGTCGGTCAACCGCGAGTTAGCGGGCATTCCGAGGGCCTAACACCTTCTCGGAATGTACATTTGAACTCGAACCCTTTTTCAATTGACTTTATCTGTTTAAGTCTTTGAAAAACCTTGTATTTTTCTTGATTTTTACTAAAAAATTAAGTGGCGGCTCTGTCCTTTTGGAAACCCGATTTCTCTTAAACCATAAGTTTAATCGATTTTTCGAAAACTAAGTCATTTTTCCCTTTACACTATCTTTTTAAATAAAACAATTAGTAGCGTAGCAATAATCCTGTAGTTTCTTGTTGCTAGATTTCTGTTACTGTCACTTCTTGTACTTCGATTGCCATATTTTTTTGTTGTAGTTATTGTTTAGAATGTTAGGTCATGCTTTCTATAGTATTTTGCTGTGGTTTCTTCATTTTTGTTATTTCCTTTTCCCAACTGTTTATTTCTTGTGCCGAGGGTCCATAGGTAGGGTAAGGTCTGCTTACACCTACCCTCCCTAGATACTACTTTGTGGATTACACCGGCTATTATGTTGTTGTTGTAGTCTCTGATGGGGCATGACTTCATTTTTTTCCCACAGGTGCAAGTTTGTTTACTGTTGGACTGTTGGCTTTACTCTTCTGCTTCAGATAAAAGATTTTGTGGTACAAATACATCAGGTTTTGGGAATCTAATGCTGAGGATAATAAAAAATTTGAAGAATTCTTAAAGAATTATGAATCATACGCTCCAAACAGATACAATTATACAGACATCAAACGAATCACCAATCGCTTCAGAAGCGAACTAGGCCAAGGAGGATTTGGTAAAGTATACAGAGGAAGCTTGCGTAACGGGAGTCAAGTGGCAGTGAAGGTCCTGAATGAACTAAAAGGCAGTGGTGAAGATCTCATCAACGAGGTGACAAGTATTAGCAGAACATCACATGTTAACATTGTGAGCCTTGTGGGATTTTGTTTTGAGGGTCACAAAAGAGCTCTTGTATATGAGTTCATGCCAACTGGATCTCTTGAAAAGTTTATCTATTAGGAAAAATCCAACAGTGTTCGCCAATTGGGTTGGACAATATTGTACAAAATTGCACTAGGCATTGCTCGAGGATTGGAGTACTTGCATCGTGGTTGTAACACTCGGATATTGCATTTTGATATAAAACCTCATAATATCCTACTTGATGACAACTTTTGTCCTAAAATCTCTGATTTTGGTCTTGCTAAATTGTGCATGAAACAGGAGAGTATCATGTCAATGTTAGGTCCACGAGGGACTATCGGCTATATTGCTCCAGAAATTGTTTGCAGAAACTTGGGAGGTGTCTCTCACAAGTCTGACGTCTATAGCTATGGAATGATGGTCCTAGAGATGGTTGGAGGAAGAAAAAATGTTGATGTAGGAGTTGATCGCACGAGTGAAATCTACTTTCCACATTGGCTCTATCAGCGAATTGAACTAGACGAAGAGCTTCAATTAATCGGGATAATGAATGAAGAGGAGAAAGAATGTGCAAGAAAGATGGTGATGGTGAGTTTATGGTGCATACAGACTGATCCCTCAAATCGACCATCTATGAGCAAGGTTGTGGAAATGTTAGAAGGGAAACTAGACTCATTGCAAATGCCTCCAAAGCCTTACCTATATTCTCCCTCAAGAACCGAGGTAGATTCATCAGCAGTAGAACTGATCTAGTCATTGTAGCTGGAGCCTGGATGTGTTAGCTGTTATTTGTGTAGTCTTTTTTTGTTATGAGAATGCTACTTTATGTTTATTTTTTTTCCATGGAAAAGGGTGTTAGGTTTGGTATCCGGACGTGCTTATCTGTCCTTGACCATGGAAACCTCATGTTTTTCTTAGTGATTTATCGTTAAAAGATCCGTTATTTGCCTAAAGGAATGATGTAACTGCAACGTATGATCTAAATAGAATGAATATTATCCTTGCATGAATTTAATAGCATTTTGGCAACAATTTGCAGAAGTATTTTGGTGTAATAAATCAAACATCAGTCAACTATCAGGATAAGTTTATGCTGGTACTTAACTAGCAAAGAGAATAAAAATTTGGTTCAACGGTTCAATCATATCTTTTAATTCGTATTGCTATTATCATTAGTCGTCAAGGATGTAAAATTACTAAGTGACAGTTAAAGATTAGAGCCTTAAGATAGTTAAAGAAGCAAAGTCATCCGAAATTCCCAAACAAGGAAGGAATACTACGAATAGTCGTGAAAGTTTCACAGTACGTTATAATATAACCATTAACTTTCTACTGGTGTTAATGTGAACATTTCCTTTTTTTTCTTCACCTTTCTACGTTTGTGTTGCACATTTTTCTCAAGTCTTATAAGATATAGACTTCTAGAATCACAATTCATAAAACTTCAGATTGGTTTCCTCTTATTGCAGTTAGATTCAATATGGCTTTGGCTTCTTCTTTTATTTGTTTCCTTCTATTTCTTCTTCTGATGTTAGTTCAGGCAAAGGGAAGAAATGATTCAACTTGTCCAAAGTGTGGAAATTTTACGAACTTTATATTTCCTGTCTCTCTTTCCACCCAACCTGACTTATGGCTTTAGCCTATTTTTTTGCTATGTTCTTTATGTTTCATGTTGTTATATTCAATTTAGTTGAAGTTGAGAGTTAATTATCTTATCCAAAAGAGTTCAATTGTGGAAGACTTGGTACCATGAGTTATCCTTTTTCAGAATTCAACAAACCATATTGTGGATTATCAAAGATTGATTGTGGATTACCATATTGGGGAGCTGATTCTGGTCACAGGTACTAGAATATATTTAATTGCTGCCATGTCATTCTTATTACAGAGTTTTCATGCATAACATTTAAATTCTCATCATTTTGTATTAGCTCAGAACCTTTCTCTACAAAGAAACAAAAAGAAGAGAATTAAATAGTTTTCATGCAAAGCATTTAAATTTTATATCAAACGACTATAAAAGAAAATAATATGAATTATATGGTGAATGTTTTAGAAAGAATTTGTTTTATGAAATAAGAAATAATAATATAATAATGAAGAGAGAGAAAAATATTACTTTTCGGTGTAAAATTTGGTACAGTGGGTTAGAGTTGATTTACACTAAAATATTGTTGACACCAAATTTGGTGTTTGGGTTGGAGATGCCCTTATGTGTCTTATTTACTACTCTATTTGTCTTAGTTTATATGACTTACTTTTTTTTTAGTCAGTAAAAAAATGCATTTCTATATCAAGTAACAATTTAACTTTAAAATGTTCATTTTATCCTTAATGAAATGATTTGTAGCCACACAAATATTTATCACGTATTTAGACCACAAGTTTAAAAAATCCTCCCTTCTTTCTTAAATTTCATGTCGAATCAAACTAACTCATATAAAATAAGACATTTTTTGTTATATATTATCATTGCATCTAACTCTTAACAGGCTGTTAAAGGTGTACATTTGGGCCCTACATGCATATTTGGGCCTGTTTGTTCCACAGTCCAAGAAAAGTACTCACCCACTAGCAATGGTATAAAGGAGTTGGATTCAAGCACCAAAAGGTATTTATATTTGTAAGTTGGTCCTCCCAAGAATGTGTCAAGTCAACAAAAAATGTCTGACACAACGGAGACTTGTTACGGATGTTTAAAATGTACAAGATTTATTTGATTGACTAAGTAAAAAGTCATTCCAACTTTAGGTGTCTGTCGATGGATTCCACCTAATTTCTTTGAATAGGAAAATCAGTGTTTTAAAAGGCGGGACATTTTATGCAGTATGAAGCGAGGACGTAAGACCCGAGACACGGGGCGTAAGTCTTATCGATCTACGAGACGTAGTCTCATGTATATTCAATTTTATACTTTTATTACTAAGAAAATAAACAAAAGCAAACCTTTCAATTATTTTACAAATAAACTTTAATAAATAACCTATAATATATAGAAAATATTATTATGATTGTTATTTCAGGAAGGTATTAATAATCAATAATGAAGAAAAAAAAGTATTACAATTACTATTTGAGAAATATCATTACATCAATAATAATAAAAAATATGCTTTAAAGTAAAAAATGTTCAAAAACAAACAAAAAAAAGGAGCAAGGGCCTCCAACTTTGTGGATGTAAAATATATTAAGTGTAATTTTTAAAATTTCCAAATTTTAAAAATGTTGAGTAGGACCCTTGCGCCTATACCCTTTTGGTTTCATCCATAAATTATTTGTCCTATTGGAATTTTGGGTCAATTTTGGCTCCCTCTAGGCATCCTAATTAGTTTGTTTCTTCTCATTTTCACGAGTTAATATTTCAAAAGGTCACTCAATTTAAAAAAATTATCTAGTAAAGTCATTAAACTTTATTTTGTATCAAAAAAATCACTTAACTTAGTTCTTTATATCAATAAAATCACTCACTCATATTCATCATTAAAAAATTATTTTTTATACTATGTTCATGATTAAACTACTAAATAAATGACTCAAAATTAAACTACCTAAACTATATATCACCTTTTCGCGACTTTCATACCTCAACTATCACTCCCTTTGTATTTAATATATGAAACTCACAAAAAAAAAAAGTGATAGTTGTCTCTTCACTAGGCTTGACGACTAAGTCTAAATATTGATGCAAGACTTCCAAGTCTTTACACCAAGATATACGTTTCTCACATCTGACCCTTCTTATATGTTTGTGTTGCACATTTTTCTTTTTAACAAACATTACCAACCAATAAACTTAAGACTAGTAATGGAGAAACTATTCATGTCTTGTAAGATATAAACTTATAGAGTCACAATTCACAAAGCTTCAGTTAGCTTTCCTCTCATTGCAGTTAGATTCAATATGGATTTGGCTTCTTCTTTTATTTGTTTCCTTCTATCTCTACTCGTGATCTTAGTTCAGGCAAAGGGCAGAAATGATTCAACTTGCCCAAAGTCCTTTTCATGTGGAAATTTTACTGACCTGAGATTCCCTTACTCTCTTTCCACACAACCCGCCGATTGTGGAATAATGCCCATGTCTGGTTGTGATGCTAAACCATTTCCAAGAATCCAACTAGTTCCTGGAGGAGAATGGTACTATGCCTTAGAGATGCATAATTCATCATTTTGGCTAGGGGACCCTAAGCTTCAAACAACGTTGACGCAACACAAGTGCCAGGCTTTCAACAAAAATTTCTCCCTTCCAAACTCTCCTTTTATGTCTTTCCATATGATTAATATTAAAAACTTCTACAAATGCATCAGTACCAGTAATAATGCCCGTAACATTACGCAGAAGAAGAACGATCATTTTGCTGGTTATAGTATGTACAATGGTTGTGACGGCTTTAGCATATACTACAAGGTTTCAGAAGATGTTGATGAATACATAGGGGCAGGCAATCTTCCGACCAATTGTTCACTTATCAGATTGCCAATTCACTCAACTCATGCTGATTTGTTCAACAAGTTAGGTCCCGAAATTCTAGTAGAATGGAAATTGTCTGATGAATGTAACGAATGTCATGATGGTGGAGGTCAATGCCAGACTGATAAAACCAACAAATTTTCTTGTCACAAAGGTAAACATCTCCTATACTTTCAAGGTCAAGTTCATGCTTCTTAAGTCACTTTCTTGTTTCATGCCGTATAAATAATATATTTCGTATTATTGCCTCCTTCTGTAGATGCAAAAACACCTACAGATAGTACCGATCAAAGAAAAGAAACAACTGAAAGAAACATGGGGGAGTTGATTCTGGTCACAGGTACTAGAATATATTTAATTGCTTTCATGTTATTCTTATTACAGAATTTTCATGCATAACATTTAAATTCTCATCATTTTGTATTAGCTCAAAACCTTTGTCTAGTGATAAAGAAACAAAAAGAAAAGAATTAAATAGTTTTTGGTACACAAAATGCATGGATGTGGAGTTGAGGGAATTTTTTTTCTCTGATGGGTCATGATTTCATTTTTTTCCCACAGGTGCGAGTTTGTCTACTGTTGGACTGTTGGCTTTACTACTCTTTTGCTTCAGAGAAAAAAAGTTGTGGTACAAATACCTCATAAGGTTTTGGGAATCTAATGCTCAGGATCACCAAAGAGTTGAACAATTCTTAAAGAACTACGGATCATACGCTCCAAACAGATACAATTATACAGACATCAAAAGAATCACCGGTCGCTTCAGAAACAAACTAGGCCATGGAGGATTTGGTAATGTATACAGAGGAAGTTTACGTAACGGGAGTGAAGTAGCAGTAAAGGTCCTGAATGAGCTAAAAGGCAGTGCTGAAGATTTCATTAACGAAGTGGCAAGTATTAGCAGAACATCACATGTCAACATTGTGAGCCTTGTGGGATTTTGTTTTGAGGGTCACAAAAGAGCTCTTGTATATGAGTTCATGCCAAATGGATCTCTTGAAAAATTTATCTATGAGGAAAGATCCGACAGTGTTCGCCAATTAGGTTGGCCAATCTTGTACAAAATTGCACTAGGCATTGCTCGAGGATTGGAGTACTTGCATCGTGGTTGTAACACTCGGATATTGCATTTTGATATAAAGCCTCATAATATCCTTCTTGATGACAACTTTTGTCCTAAAATCTCTGACTTTGGTCTTGCCAAATTGTGCATGAAACAGGAGAGTGTTGTGTCAATGTTAGGTCCACGAGGGACTATCGGTTATATTGCTCCAGAATTTGTTTGCAGAAACTTAGGAGGTGTTTCTCACAAGTCTGATGTCTATAGCTATGGAATGATGGTCCTAGAGATGGTTGGAGGAAGAAAGAATGTTGATGTTGGAGTTGATCGCACGAGTGAAATCTACTTTCCACATTGGCTTTATCAACGAATTGAACTAGATGAAGAGCTTCAACTAATCGGGATAATGAATGAAGAGGAGAACGAATGTGCAAGAAAGATGGTGATAGCGAGTTTATGGTGCATACAGACTGATCCCTCAAATCGACCATCGATGAGCAAGGTTGTTGAAATGTTAGAAGGGAAAGTAGACTCTTTGCAAATGCCTCCCAGGCCTTATCTATACTCACCCTCAAGATCAGAGGTAGATTCATCAATAATAGAACTGACAACAACAACATACCTAGTATAATCCCCACGAGTGGGGCGTGACAAGGGTGGGGCGTAGGCAGACCTTACCTTTACCTTATCTATACTCTCCCTCAAGATCAGAGGTAGATTCATCAATAATAGAACTGACAACAACAACAACATACCCAGTTAGTCCCACAAGTGGGCTATGAGAAGGGTAGGGTGTACGCAAACCTTACATCTACCTTTGTGGAGTATAGAGGTTGTTCCCGATAGACCCCAAGCTCAAGAAAATCGTTTTGCAGAAAATGGTTTGAAAGAAATGCAAGACAGTTTAGTTAACTAATTAAGTACATGTTGGTACTTAACTTGCAAAAGAGAAGAAAGATTTAGTTCAAGTGTTCAACTAAATCTTTTAATTTCATTTTGTGATTTTCATTAGTTGTCAAGGATGTAATATTACTACACGGAAGTTAAAGATTAAAGCCTTAAATTCCCTATTCTTCAAAATTTCTTGAGGAAGAAGAGTTGTCAGTCCTTTAAGAGAGATTTCTCTTCTCGAAAAAACTCCTTTAATCAAGTATGCCATGGAAGGAAAACTATTAACTCGTACATCATTGCCAAGTGTGTCAACAATTTTGTTACAGTGCTTTCTCATTTCTGCTTCATTTCATATTTGAGTGATTTACTGAACGTTGGCATCAGAGCATAGGTGTGTTTTAATACAAAAGGGAGTGATAGTTTAAGAAGGTAAAACGAACTATAGATTGTTGAGGTATGAAATTGCAAAAAAATGTTTATATAGGTGTGTTTTTGAGTTTTGACCATCAACTCTTATCACCTTTTTGTAAGTTTCATACCTCAGCTATCCATTGTTCTATACACACATCGATGCTGGCAAGTCGGAAAAGGTAAAGGGTGTCACAAGAGTAATTTTCTGGCAAAGCAGTGGCTCCGTCCAAAGACACTTCATTTTTTCTTTATGGGGTCAAAAGCTGGTATAAGAGAAAATGATGGGGGGAAGTTAGAGAAAAAAGAAGATAAGGTTAATGTTTTACGGGGTTAGAAGTGATTAAAACACTTCTTACTTTTTACAAGATGAGGTACTATTGGAGTAGTCATGGAATTGAGGGGCCATCGTTAGAAATTTATGCAAGTACGCGTTTCAATTTGAGTATTTAGTGATAGTTAAGTCAACCATTTTTGGAGACTTTGATCCTGAAACTGATGAGAAGTTGCCTGATATATTGCAGAGTCAATAAGTCAAGTCTTTCTACTGGCGCAAATGTCTAGAAAGGTTAATGTGACGCATAGTAATAGAGGAAGTGTTTAGAGGTTATGTCACGATTCCCAAAACTTCAGCTCTTCTTGCAGTAGGATACAATATGGCTTTCGCTTCTTCGTTTGTTTGCTTTATTCTATCTCTTCTTCTGATCTTAGTTCATGCAAAGGAGAGAAATAATTCAACTTGTTCAAAGTCCTTTTCATGTGGAAATCTTACTGAAAGAGTTGAAGAATTCTTAAAGAACTACGGATCATACGCTCCAAACAGATACAATTATACAGACATCAAAAGAATCACCGGTCGCTTCAGAAACAAACTAGGCCATGGAGGATTTGGTAATGTATACAGAGGAAGTTTACGTAACGGGAGTGAAGTAGCAGTAAAGGTCCTGAATGAACTAAAAGGTAGTGGTGAAGATTTCATTAACGAGGTGGCAAGTATTAGCAGAACTTCTCATGTTAACATTGTGTGCCTTGTGGGATTTTGTTTTGATGGTCACAAAAGAGCTCTTGTATATGAGTCCATGCCAAATGGATCTCTTGAAAAGTTTATCTATGAGGAAAGATCCGACAGTGTTCGCCAATTAGGTTGGCCAATATTATACAAAATCACACTAGGCATTGCTCGAGGATTGGAGTACTTGCACCGTGGTTGTAACACTCGGATTTTGCATTTTGATATAAAGCCTCATAATATCCTTCTTGATGAAGATTTTTGTCCTAAGATCTCAGACTTTGGTCTTGCCAAAATGTGCATGAAAAAGGAGAGCATTGTGTGAATGTTAGGTCCATGAGGGACTATCGGTTATATTGCTCCAGAAATTGTTTGTAGAAACTTGGGAGGTGTCTCTCACAAGTCTGATGTCTATAGGTATGGGATGATGGTCCTAGCGATGGTTGGGGGAAGAAAAAGAAAGATGGTGATGGTGAGTTTATGGTGCATATAGACTGATCCCTCAAATCGACCATCCATGAGCAAGATTGTGGAAATGTTAGAAGGGAACCTATACTCTTTGCAAATGCCTCCCAAGCCTTACCTATATTCTCCGTCAAGAACCGAGTATATTCATCAGTAGTAGAACTAGCCTAGCCTTTATTTGCTCTGATAAACTACTAGAAAGAAGTTAAAATTTCAATACCCCCTTTCTTTGCTATTGATGTGAATTTTTGAAGATTATGAATGTACTACTGTGAGAAGATTCTTGAGCAATGTATCTTTGAATGAAAGTGATTCAATTTTGATTTCATTATGTAAGAGCTGTTGTATACACTGGCAGGTGCAAACCAGTGGCTCCCGTCCAAAGACCCTCTCTTTTTGTTGCCTTTTGGGGTCAAAAACTGGTGTAACAGAAAATGAATGGCAGAAATTAGAAAAAAAAATGCACTAATGTTTCAATCTTACCCATAGACTCATAGCGTGTGTTCCATAAGGTAGTAGGGATGGCGATTAATGATTTGATTCTTTTACAGAACTTTGGAGAAGATGGCATGAACATTGCCAGGCTTATTCTGTGTATACGAAAATACTTTCTTGGTAGTTTCTAAATGAGAAACTGAGCAAATGGAAGGTTGTATTTGCATATCGTCTTTGTTTACATTCCTACTTTATTTAAATAAAAAGAAACGTCGTGGTGATTCAAAAAAATATCAATTAATTCAATTTTAAAAGAATTTTAAGAATATTTTTTTTTTAAAGGGAGTCGCCACCTAATTTTAGGAAAAACTAGAAAACCAATTAAAAATGTCTACGAAATCAATAGATTCTAGGTAAGGGGTTCAAGTTATTCCGAAGGAAAAGTGTTATGCATCCTTCAAAATCCACAATTATGGATATCCCGACTGAATTCATTTTTTTTCAAATTGAGGAGGGGATAACAATAATGTAGAAGTATAATAATAAACAGGCAATATACACAAGTAATATGATAAAATAATAATATAAGAATCGGTCTAAATTTGTTTATTGTCAATAATATACAATAATGAATAAAGAATACAATTCGAGCTCCACTCAAATAACTTTAATGGGAAGCAACTTCGGGAGTACCTGTGAACACACTTAGTAAAACTGTTAGTGATAAATTAATACGAATAAAAATAAATGAATCAAATAATAACTTAAAAATAAAATCCCGTCATATTAACACGGGTGGCCTTGGAAATCGACGATAATTTTTTCATTGGCTGATTTTAACGTACAAAATATATAAACTTAAACTAAAATTTCGTCTTTTACAATGGAGAGGCCTCCAAAATCGACAGAGAGATTTTGTCATTAACCAATTTTAACAAATAATATAAATACCGAATCAAATGAGATTAACAAAGATAAGATAAAATTATACACAATAATTAACAAGCAATGATCAAAAGAACTAACTAAAAATTCTTAGGGCTCGTTTGGCCATAGATTTCCCAAATAATATTTGGGGGAAAATTTGGCAAATATTGTTTGTCCATACATTTTGTCATTATTTAGCAAATATCCCAAATTCCCAAATATTAGTTTTTTCTAGTATTTGGGCCAAATCTCATTATTGGAATCTTTTGAAAATTGAAATTTTACATCAAACTTTTATCTTTTACAAAAACACTCTCTATAGTAGTTGTTTGCGTTGTATAAAATAAATTTTTACGTGAACACCAAAATAGTGATGAAATATTCAGTGAATATGAAAGTGATGATATGGTTATTGATGAAAATAATAAACAATCAGCTCAGGGTAACAAAATCATATGCTTTGTCTACTTCACGATGTATGGAATGATGGTTGTTGCACTCACTCCAAACTACCACATTGCTCTAGTGTCATGGACACTACTTGTTATTTGTTGCAACGAAGATCCAATTGACTTGTAATACAAACTTGTGGTTAGTTTTGATAATTTTTAAAACTTATATGTATAAATCATATTTTTCTAAAAAAGTGAAATATATTTTCCAAATACTATGGTCAAACACATGGTGAAATTTCACCCAAATTTTCACTCAAATAATATTTGCTAAAAATATTTGGAAATCTATGGCCAAACGCTAGCTTAGAAAAATACACGAAAACAATCAGTGGTAAAATTGTGAACGAAAATAAAGCAGACTTAGCTTATGGGTAAATAAAACACTTCTAGAATCTATTCATTTTTGAAATAGTTAACAAATATAGAACAACCACATACATTATCAACGGTAATCAGTAAAATATAATAGTAATAATAATAACAAATAATTAGAAAGTAAAAATAATATATAATACTCCATCTGTCTCAATTTATGTGACTTACTTTTATTTTTAATCAGTCCCAAAAAGAATGATACATTTTTATATCAAGTAACAATTTAGCTATAAAATGTCTATTTTACCCTTAATGAAATGATTTACAGCCACACAAATTTATATCATTCATTTTGGACCACAAGTTTTAAAAGTCTTCCTTTCTTTCTTAAACTCCGTGTCGAGTTAAAGTACCTCACATAAAATGAGACGGAGGGAGTAAGAAACAATAATGCCACCCGCCAAACGATCAATTACATTTTAAGTGAAATGGGGTATAAAATCAATCAACCAACTGTACAAACAAAATAATAGTAAATAAATAACAAAGCAATTAAACTATGCTAAAAATGATAAACAAACTAATTGAACCAAATAGAGAAAAAATAAAATGAAACATAGTAAAATACTAAATCATTCAAAAACTCTTGCCAAAATTTCAAATACTTCGACCAAATTTACAAGAGAGTAAGGAACTTGACCGTAAAATACTTTGGGATCGTTTGGTAGAGTGTATTAGAAAAAATAATACATGCATTAGCCTTGTGTATTAATAGTACATTGTTTGGTACTCTTTTCCAACATATGTATAACTATTGTTTGCATTAGTTATACACTCTATAGTGTATTAATTTGCTAATACCATGAATTTCTAGGTATTAACAATGCAATGGATTTAATGCATGCATTAGCATGATCACAGACTCAATTACCCCTCAAAACCTTTTTTACATCATTTTCACCATAATAGTGGAGGATATCTTTGTAAATTAAGTTTTTTATGCAATGTATACTATTTTTTTATGCATCAAACCAAACGATACATAAAAATAATTTATGTATAATTTAATGCAAGCATAACTAATACATGCATTACTAATACACTCTATTTAACATTATTTTTATATATGCTACCAAACCACCCCTTAGTAAACTAACACAAAAGTAAGGAACTGGAAGGGGCAGTAAAATAAAATAATGAACCAACTAAGCAAATCTCAAATTAATAAGCAACAATCCAACAATTTAAACCCAACAGAATAAATAACATTAAAGAAAACAAAGTAGTGCATCCCATCGGAGAAGGCCAAGGCTTCGCCGGAAAAATAACAACAATGGAGAATGTAAAAAATGAAACCCAAGTTGGTCCAATCTAACAGTAACAATGAAAACATTCACTAAATCAACAATAAAGATGCCTAAAAATATACATATACGTATTCAAAGATGCAAAGAAGAAATGTTACCAAACAGAGTATTTTCCGGCTGGATCTGGCTGCTTCACGGTGCAAGCGTTTTGCCGGAGTAGGCGTTGTTGTTGCCGGAATTGGCATTGCAACGATGCGGGTCTGACGGTGTGAGCTTCAAGCTCTCTGGCGACCTGCAAAACAAACAGAAAAATCGAAAAAAGGAGGAAGGGGAAGGGACCGGCCGTTTTCCGGTGGATTTGGGGTCGGGTTTGGGTGGTCTTTGGTGATTCTCGCTGGAACAGTAGCGGGAAAAGGGTTTTGGTCTGAGGTCTGGTTGTTTGTTTCGCCGGAGTTGGCGTATGATTGTGAGGGAGAACGGCGGTTTTGGGTGGCGTTTCTGGTGGAGAAGATGGTTTAATGGTGGAGGTTTGAAGCTTGTTGTTGTTGGTTGGCTGTGGCGTTTCTAATGGTCACTGGTTGTTGGAGAAGAAAGGGGAGGATGGAGTCTGTTTGGGGGTCGGAAAACTGTAGAGAAATGGGGGTCGTTTGGGTCTGGTTTGGAGTGGTGTTTGCTGGCCGGAAAAGGGAGGAGTAATGGATGTGTTTGTTCACTGGTTTGGGGGTCATTTGGTGGTGGCGTTTCGCATGAAAAAGAAGAAAATTAATGGGGTTTTGGGTTGTCGGAGATTGGCCGAAATTTGGGGGTGGTGGTGACTGGTGACCGAAAAATTAATGAATAGTCAAATCCCTTTTTGTGAATAAAAATCTGAAAATTTACAACTCTCATCTAAAAAATAATTTACCAGCCCTGTCTTAACGACTAAAGTATAGGAAATTGAAAATCATCAATAGTACAATATCATTATCTTAAAATCATGGGACAAAACCACCGATTAATAAAATATATGTGTATGAAATTTTATCCATATTTGAATGAATTTCTAAATTGTGCAAAATATCAAAATGAATATTAACAAATGTAACAAGTAAAATTAATATTAAAAATGGTAATGAATATAACCAATGACATGTAAGAAAATGCATTTTAACAAAAATAATGATTTAATCAAAATAAATAAATATTTGAACGTATTCAACTAACTTTAACAAAAAATAATGTAATTAAAATTAACTGATAAAAAATTCTGAATTTTTTTAGAAATAAAGATAAATATCAACAAACTTATTTAAAATTATAAGAAAATGTATTTTGAACTATTGCATTAATAAAACTAAAAAATTATGAATTTTGAAAATGTTAAATCAAAATTAGGTGTCAACAATCTTTACGTGCTTTTTAGGATGTTACAAGAACCATTTCCTTTTTTATGTTCACCTTTGGATGTATCTGCACATCATTTATTTCCAAAGACTTAGAAGTGCTGAAATAGAAGGAATTACTTGAATACATAATTGTTAGGGGTAGTTGTGTAATTGTACAGTTAGTTAGTTATGAGTGAACAGTTAGTTGAATAAGAAGTGTATAAATGGCATGTACCGTAAACATTTCATTTTCTGAAGCTTCTGGAATATATCATCATATCTTCTTTCTCTCTACTCTTGTGTTGATCATTGATGAATTGTTCTAGTCATTGTATATGAATTCTATCATGGTATCAGAGCATTGATCACAATTGTGATTTCATTCTATCCTAGATTGCAGATCGACAATGGCTAAGTTCGGTCACAATCATGCTTTGATTCTTCGCCCTTCTGATACTACTGGAGCTTCGATCATATCGATGCAGCTATCAGGATCTGACAATTACTTTGTATAGAGCAGGGTCATGAAGATTCTGTTGCTTGAAAAGAACAAGCTAGGAATTGTAGATGGAACTAGGAAGAAAGAGGATTTTGGAACAGATCTGAGTCATCAATGGGATCGATGTGATGTTGTACATGGATGGATCATGAGCTCAGTAATACCAGAATTACACATAGGAATCGTGTATACTACAAGTGCAAAGGCAATTTGGGATGATTTACGTGAACATTTCGATAAGGTGAATGCTTCTCGAATTTATCAATTACATAAGGACATAACTAGTTTAGTGCAAGGAAGTGATAGTATTCCTGTTTACTTTTCGAAAATGCAAAATCTTTGGGATGAGTTTTCAAGTATTGTTCCTCTGCCATGTGACTGTCCTAGATCTAAGGATTTTTGTGCTCACATATTGAGACAAAATTTAATGCAGTTTTTAATGGGACTGAATGAGATGTATAATCAGTCAAGAAGTTAGATTTTGATGATTGAACCTACTCCTAGTCTAAATAAAGCATATGCAATGCTTATTGAGCGAGAAAGCCAAAGAAGTCTGGGTAGTTCATCTAGCAATTCTATTAGTGGAGAAGGCACATATTTAACAGCACTTATGACAAGGAGAAGTGATAAATCTCAACATTATAGGGGTACATGTCAACAATATTCAGGTCAAGAGTACCAGAAAGGGAAGAAGAATTGGGATCAACAGTGTGATTATTGCAAGGTAAAGGGACATGTGAAGAAGAACTGTTTTAAGCAAATATGATATCCAGCTGACTGGAAATTTAAGAAGAAGGATAACTTGAATACTGCTTACATTGTTCAAGCTGAGAATACACAACAAAACATGTCGTCTAGAATCAGGAACACAGGAGAAATACTGGACAAAATGGCAGCTGGAAAACTTCAAAGGGCTCCTCATTTGACAGAACGTGACAACATTTTGAGCATGCTTAATAATGGCAATTCACAACATAGTGTGATGGCTAATATGACAGGTATGGCAGGTCATACACACATTCCTATAGCTAAAATAGAAGATATAAAGTGGATAGTTGATAGTGGAGCAACTAATCACGTGTCTTCTAGCTTGTCTAATCTAACTGATGTGAAATTAGTTAACTCATATTATAATAGGAAGGTACATTTGCCAAATAGAGGAGTTACATTAGTTACACATATTGGAAGTAGCAGAATTATTGACACAGGACAGCTGAAAGATGTTCTATTTGTCCTTGATTTCCGGTATAATTTGTTGTCAGTATTAAAGTTAACTAGAGAGCTTCATTGTTTTGTGTCCTTGTATCCTGGATTTTGCTTATTCCAGGACCTTTCGGCATAGGAAGCTGAAGGGGATTGGTAAGGAACATGATGGACTTTACTGGATGGTGCCACAGAATTCACAAAAGGCTGAAAATGCTCAAGGTATAGATACAAAACGGTTCACAGTTCATGATGATGGAAGAGACATCATGTTATGGCATAAAAGATTAGCTCACTCTTCAATAAAGCCAGTAAAAGATGTTTGTGGTTACACAATAGATGCTTGTAAGTCTTTTGTAGAAAAATGTGAAATATGTCTATTGGCTAAACATACTAGGCTTCATTTTACAAACAGTGATACTAGAACAAATAGAGCTTTTGCTTTATTGCATTTGGATGTATGGGGTCCCTACAATACTCAAACTTTTGATGGCAACAAATACTTTCTTACAATTGTTGATGATTACTCAAGAATCACTTGGATTTTCCTATTGAAGTTCAAATATGATGTGCTGATAATTCTCAAACAGTTTTTTCAACTAGTGTTTACTCAATTTAATGCCTCAGTTCAGGGTATTAGAACAGATAATTGTGGAGAATTTTGTAGTGATCAATTACAAACTCTTCTTAAGGATCTAGGCATTGTACATTATAGAACCTGTGTTTATACCCCTCAGCAGAATGGTGTAGCTGAGAGGAAACACAGGCATTTACTAGAAGTAGCAAGGGCACTCAGATTTCAGAGTGCCAGAGCGCCCGCTACTTCTAATAGGCCATGAACTAGATCAGAATCATTCTCAACAAGTCTATAAGAAGTGATCCCATTTTTTCATCGGGTACAGATAAAGACCAAAGATCTTGAGCGACCGATCAAGCAAAACAACTCAAAAGATAAAAAAGTATCGTTAATCTCTTCATGCTCGTTCCAAGCGCAAAGTACCATTTGTACAAATAAAAATCCCTTTCGTTACATGGGTCATTGCATTCTTACTGTTATATACATAATCAATAGAATTCCTTCTAAGGTACTTGTTTGTAAGTCACCTTATGAAATTTTCTTCAACAAAAAACCTTCCCTTACACATTTGAGGGCTTTTGGCTGTTTATGCTATGCCAGTATTCTACCCAAGGTAGATAAATTTGCAGCTAGAGCAGTGAAGGCATTCTTTATGGGTATTCTAGTGTGACTAAGGGTTACATATTATTTGATCTTGAAAAACAAAAGTTCTTTTTGAACAGGGATGTTATTTTTCATGAGCACCAGTTTCCTTTTAAAGATTCTACTACAACTGATGCCAGTATTGCTACTGATATCTTTACCTATCCTGAAACACTTTCCCCTCCTAATGCTTCTGGCATATCTCCTGAGCATATTACATCTTCGCCCCCTGCTTCTTCATCACATACTCCAGTAGTTTCTGCTCCATTACCTCATGATCATACTTCTCCCACTTGTGTTTCCAATCCAGTCTCACTTTCTACCAGAAGATCTACAAGAAATTTTCATCCACCTCTATGGTTAGTTGATTATGTAGCCAGACCTACTTCCAATTCCACACTATATCTCTTATCTAATTATGTATCTTATACAAATGTGTTCTCCTCTAATCAACACTATCTAGGTGTTTTCTCAGTGTTATTTGAAATATGGGAATAGAAGAACTTGTATATATACAATCACTAGAGGTTCTATCAAAGGTAAGTAAATATCCTACACATCTTTATATGATTTAGCTAGCTATATAAGGTAAGAGAATATCTTTACAATATCATACAATATTCTGTAACACTCAACAACCATAGAGCATTCTTCCTATCAGGAAGCTATCAAAGACAACAGATGGATTGAAGCTATGCAGTCTGAAATTCAGGCCCTTCATGATAATCACACTTGGGATTTAGTGCCTTTACCTCCAGGGAAGGTTTCCATTGGCTGCAGATGGGTTTACAAGGTTAAGTTAAAGTCCAAGAGTGATATTGAGAGGTTTAAAGCTAAACTAGTAGCAAAGAGTTACACTCAGAGAGAAGGTTTGGATTTTCATGAAACATTTTCTCCTGTAGTCAAGATGACTACTGTGAGAACTGTTTTGTCCTTGGTTGCTCAATTCAATTGGCATATTCATCAATTAGATGTCTACAATGTTTTTTTACAGGGTGATTTACATGATGAGGTGTATATGCAATTACCTGAGGGATTTTCAAGCCAAGAAGAGTCTAGTGGACTTGTATGTAGACTTGTAAAATCCCTATATGGGCTTAAACAAGCAAGTAGGCAGTGTAATTTAAAATTGTGTGAAGCATTGTTAAACTCAGATTTTGTTCAAAGTAGTTTGGATCACTCATTATTCATCAGGAAGCAGGGAACAAATATTGTGGTGATTTTGGTTTATGTGGATGATATACTAGTAACAGGAAGTAGTTTGGCACTCATAGAACCAGGGGCGGCTCAACGTACTTGGAGGCCTAAAGCGAAATTTCAATTAAAG
>NC_064287.1:51580714-51658395 GCF_019186545.1 Solanum stenotomum | reverse complement strand
AAAAAAAAAAAAAAAAAAACAAAGATATTGGTGATCTCAAATTTTTTCTTGGTATGGAGTTCAGCAGATGAAATAGAAGGGATTACTTGAAAACATAACTGTTAGGTGTAGTTGTGTAATTGTACATTTAGTTAGTTATGAGTGAACAGTTAGCTGAATATATAAGAAATGTATAAATAGCATGTACTGTAAACATTTCATTTTCTGAAGCTTCTGGAATATATCATCATATCTTCTTTCTCTACTCTTGTGTTGATCATTGATGAATTGTTATAGTCATTGTATATGAATTCTATCAAGAAGTTGCTGTTTGTTTGCAGACTTAAGAAGTCGGGTCTTTCCACTGGCCTGGTGTCAATGGCTAGAAAAGCCATTATAAGAATTTTCTTTTGCTCAATAAGTCTCAACCTTCTTATACGTTTGGTTCCACTTAGTGTTTCTTTTAGTCAAATTTTACAAATAAACTAAAGACTATTAATAGTTACTGTGTTTAGAAGTTATCGATCGAACTTGATCTTAGAATTACAATTCACAAACCTTCTTGTCTTACCTCTTCTTGCAGTATAGATTCAAAATGATGAGAAGTCAAGAAGTCAAGTCTTTCTTCACTTTTTCTTTTCCCTAATAAATTTGACCCTTTTCATACGTTTGTACTGTTGCACAGTTTTCTTAAGACTAGTAATGGAGAAAGGGTTCAAGTCTTATAAGATACAGACTTCTAGAGTCACGATTCGCAAAAGCTGTCCTACTCTTAGTGCAGATAGATTCAATATGGCTTTGGCTTCTTCTTTTATTTGTTTCCTTCTATCTCTTCTTCTGATGTTAGTTCAGGCAAAGGGAAGAAATGATTCGACGTGTCCAAAGTCCTTTTCATGTGGAAATTTTACTGACCTTACATTTCCATACTCTCTTTCCACACAACCTGACTGTGGAATAATGCTCTTATCTGGTTGTGATGCTGAAACATATCCAAGAATCAAAATGCTTCCTGAAGGAGGTTGGTACTATGCTTTAGAGATGCATAATTCATCAGTTTGGCTTGGGGACACGAAGCTTCAAACAATGTTGACGCAACACAAGTGCCAAACTTTCAACAAAAATTTCTCCCTTCCAAACTCTCCTTTTATGTTTTTCCAAATGGTTAATATTAATAACTTCTTCAAATGCATCAGTACCAGTAATAATGCCCGTAACACTACGCAGAAGATGAACGGTCATTTTGTGGGTTATAATATGTACAGTGGCTGTGAAGACTTTAGCATATACTACAAGCCTTCCCAAAATGATGATGAATACATAGGAGCAGACAATCTTCCTACCAACTGTTCACTTATCAGATTGCCGGTTCACTCGTTTCATGGTGATTTGTTCAACGTGTTAGGTCCTGAAATTCTTGTAGAATGGAAACTGTCTGATGAATGTACCGAATGTCATTATGGTGGAGGTCAATGCCGGACTGATAACACCAACCAATTTTCTTGTCACAAAGGTAGACATTTCCGTATATGTACTAGTTAATTTTCAAGGTCAAGTTAACATTATCCACTGTTTTAGATAGTTTTCTTTTTCTTCCCAAAATTGAGGTAGGGGCAGGGATGGAGCCATGTGGGAACAAAATTGGGGTTAGGGGAAGGAGGCGGAGCCATGTGGGAGCAAACTTATCTCTGTTCCATATTAAATCTTTTTCTCCTTCTATCATTATCAGACTTTTTCGCTTAATCGGAGATAAGTTTTATAATCTGAAACTCACAAGTGTTGGTGTTGCAGATGTTATCACAAGTATTGATGTTGCAACTGTTAGCACTCTAACAGCAGGAACATCAAAAAGGGGTTACCTTCGGATAATCTGGTTCATGGTGGCCACAGGTATTGGTGTTGCAGATGGTCTCATTTATCCGTTCCTATTAGTACTACTCCTGTAGTTTCTTGTTTCTAGATTTCTGTTACTATATGTCAGTTCTGGTACTTCGATTGTCATATTTTTTGTTGTAGTTATTGTTGAGAATGTTTGGTCATGCTTTCTATAGTATTTTGGTGTGGTTTCTTCATTTTTGTTATTTCCTTTCCCAACTGTTTTTTTTTTCTCGTGCTGAGAACAGTCTCTCTACATCTTAGGTAGGGGTAAGGTCTGTGTACACCTACCATCCCCTGACCCTACTTTGTGGGTTACACCGGCTATTATGTTGTTGTTGTTGTAGTCTCTGATGGGGCATGCCTTCATTTTTTTCCCACAGGTGCAAGTTTGTTTACTATTGGACTGTTAGTTTTACTCTTCTGCTTCAGAAAAAAGATTTTGTGGTACAAATACATCAGGTTTTGGGAATCTAATGCTGAGGATCACCAAAAAGTTGAAGAATTCTTAAAGAACTATGGTGCATACGCTCCGAACAGATACAGTTATACAGACATCAAAAGAATCACCGGTCGTTTCAGTAGCAAACTAGGCCAAGGAGGATTTGGTAATGTGTACAGAGGAAGTTTGAGTAATGGGAGTGAAGTGGCAGTAAAGGTCCTGAATGAACTAAAAGGCAGTGGTGAAGATTTCGTTAACGAGGTGGCAAGTATTAGCAGAACTTCACATGTTAACATTGTGAGCCTCGTGGGATTTTGTTTTGAGGGTCACAAAAGAGCTCTTGTATATGAGTTCATGCCAAATGGATCTCTTGAAAAGTTTATCTATGAGGAAAGATCCGACAGTGTTCGCCAATTAGGTTGGCCAATATTACACAAAATCACACTAGGCATTGCTCGAGGATTGGAGTACTTACACCGTGGTTGTAACACTCGGATTTTGCATTTTGATATAAAGCCTCATAATATCCTACTTGATGAAGATTTTTGTCCTAAGATCTCTGACTTTGGTCTAGCCAAAATGTGCATGAAACAAGAGAGCATTGTGTCAATGTTAGGTCCACGAGGGACTATCGGTTATATTGCTCCAGAAATTGTTTGTAGAAACTTGGGAGGTGTCTCTCACAAGTCTGATGTCTATAGCTATGGAATGATGGTCCTAGAGATGGTTGGAGGAAGAAAAAATGTTGATGAAGGAGTTGATCGCACAAGTGAAATCTATTTTCCACATTGGCTTTATCAACGAGTTGAACTAGACGAAGAGCTTCAACTAATCGGGATAATGAATGAAGAGGAGAATGAATGTGCAAGAAAGATGGTGATAGCGAGTTTATGGTGCATACAGACTGATCCCTCAAATCGACCATCGATGAGCAAGGTTGTTGAGATGTTAGAAGGGAAACTAGACTCTTTGCAAATGCCTCCCAAGCCTTATTTATTTTCTCCCTCAAGATCAGAGGTAGATTCATCAGTAGTAGAACTGGCCTAGCCTTTATTTGCTAATATGTAAGTTATCATTTGTGTAGTCTCACTTTGTTATGGTAGGTTTTAGTATCCATTTTTGGTATTTTTATAGTAGTTTTGTTGATATTCTAAGTAACATCAGATGTGCACAAGAATAGACTTAATTATCACGATAATGAAGGAAAATATGTTAAGAATCTAAGTTGGTACTGAAAAAAATGCAGTCTCAAACTTCAATTGCCACAACATGTCATTGCATTTTATGTCAAACTTCAATGTACTAAGCTTCTGCTATATTCAGGTCCAGGAAAAGTTGAAGCACATTAGGTTTGTATTCCGCATTCCACAACCATGACATGGTCCAAGCCAATAGCATTTATCGTTTGCTTTGGCCCAACAGGCCTCACAGATTTGTCTCTTGGGCTACACCATCATTAAGTGCAAAAGCGCAGTTACCATGAAACTTGTGTTAACTCATAAAATGACCTAACTTCATAAATATTTTTTATACGATCAGCATATAACATTAAAACTCGTGAAAAAAATTTCAAATTTCCCTTCTTTTTTCCTTCCTTATTTCTCTCTTTACCACATTAGACTTTTGATGGACATCCACTAAATACTCTTATACCAAAACCTAATTTTTAGCAAAAATATTATCATTTTTTCACCTATAAAAACCATCCTTGTCCCTATCATTCTCATATTATCTTTTTCTTCCCTCTTTTTAACTTTTCTCATAGAAAAATAGGAAAGCATAGAGGGAATTAAAAGAAATAATGGCTATTAACAAAAATATTACTAGCATCTTTTTAATTGCCATTGTTACTATCTTTATTTCAAGCAAACTTGCATGGGCACATGAGGAAATACCCCACCCCCACCCCCAACCTGACCCCCACCACCCCCACCCCCAACCTTGTCCACCTCACCCTGACGTCCACCCCGACGCTCAGCCCCACCCCCACCCCCAAGGTCCTGAGGGGCCAGTATTTGAATTTTCAGGAAGAAGATTTAAAATGGAACAAGGACATGAACAATGTTATGTAAGTTGTTATAAAGGTATTTTTGGTGGTGAAGGAAGTCCATTATATGCTGAACAAGAATGCTATGACATGTGCCATAACCATGGTAAATTTGTATTCCCAACTTTTAGTCCTCCTCCTCCTCAACCATAAGTTTAATTTCGATTACAACGTATCGAGAACAAGCTAGCTGCACTCGCTCAATCAATCTGTAATTCCAATTTTATTTGGGCCATGTGTTATTATTTGAGGAGTCAAAGAGGTTATTCTTTGATTGCGCTTTTATATATGGAGGCACATGTTTTTTTTTTTTAATTATTTCATGTCATATCAATTTATAACCAACAAGATCTCTTTGATATGTAATTTATGTTGGTGATCATTTGTAATGTTAACATTTCAATGAAATACATTTCACTTGGCATGAATGTGATGAACTTACTGATTTGTGTTACACTTTTATGTGGATACATTATTCTAAAAGAAAATAATTAAATTAGAACAACACATGCAAAACTTGTGAAGGATATAACAGGACATACATATAGAATAAAGATAGTATCAATAATATAACAAGATAGGTAGAATAAAGATATGTTCATCGTGCATAACTTGTGAACATGGAAAAATTATTAGTCAATTTGGCAAGAGTTGTAAATAATTTAAAAAGGTAAACATAATGAAAATTGTACTAAAATTATGCCCCACCAAGTATAATTTGTGAAGTGTATCGGAGCTAGTTTGACACAAATTACTTTGAACGAAAACAAAAGTAACACGATATTGGCCCAAATGTTCACTAATTTAATGACATATCCAAGTTATTGTTGTATTTTAAGAGTTCTGAAATTTTACGTTGAGATCATTGGTTTCATATCAAATTTATGCGATATTTTTTTAATTTTAAAAGCTAAACGATTTTTTCTTTAATCATGATTTTTTTTATATTCTTATTTTTTATATTCTTATTTTTTATATTCTTATAATTAAGAATGTTAATTATTATAATTTATAGTACTTTTTACATAGTAAATTTTATTTCAAAAAAAGTTTAAGCTTTCATATTCAAATACACGTTCAAAATTGAAAGTTTGACTCTAACAAGTATCACAAAACTGAGATAAAAAGAGTAATTAATCTTGATAAAAATAAAAAACCCAACACAAATGGTACTACTAGTTTATAGTTTAATTACGTGTCTTTCCTTTAGTTTTTGAAATCATCCAAAATACATGCGGGGTCAAAAATTAAGTGCAATTTATTTCAGATACATCATATATTCAAGCGTGATTCATATGTACTATCCGATATACACTAACTTTCTCACTTCTCTTTCTATGTATCTGTATTTCAAAATGTATCTAGTATCAAAAGATACATGTTGACTCTCTCCCTCTCTCACTCGTCTCTCTCTATATAAATGTATTTCAGAATGTATCTTGTATCAAAGATACATGTATCTAGTATCTCTGATACATGTATTCGACTTGAAATCTAGTATGAAATTATAAATTAGTATCTAATTATTTTAAATAGTAAAAATATTTGTGTAATTAGATAGTATTAATTGACCACTATTGACTAATTTGTGTATACAACTTAAATAGTCTAACCTCTAAACAAATAGGGCCTTTATTAAGGATGGACCCATTGGGCCTAAACCCGTTTAATGAACCGATTTGATTCGATAATTCCCCAAATTCAGTTTGCTTCAGTTCACATTCTTCATCAATGGCGGCTTCTTCTTCTTCTTTACAATTCACTGCAACACCTTTTAACCAATTTCATTCAAAACAAGTACCCAAACACGCCACTAAATGGGGTACTATTCGCTGTTCCACTGCTTCACCCAGCAAAAGCTACAACATTACTCTTCTTCCCGGCGATGGTATTGGCCCTGAAGTCATTTCTGTTGCCAAAAATGCCCTCCAACTTGTCGCCTCCATCGAAGGTAATATATTTTTTTCTATATATATAAAAAAGATTGTTTCTTTGATTCTAATGTGTTGTTGAATATGTGCATTTTATGGGGTTGATTTCTCAAATAATTTTTATCTCAGAAAGTCAATCGTGGTCTTGATTCCATTGTTTTTCAACAAAGAAAGCGACTTTTTGAGATAATAACCATTGGTCGAGTGACCATATGAGAAGTCAACTCCATTTTATCTTGAAACGAGTTTAATTTTTATAGTGACTTGCATCAGCAATGTTTAAACGATCAGGAGTTATGGTAAATTGCTTGACAAAGAAAGTGACTTTTTGAGATAATAATTATTGGTTGCGTGACCGTATGAGAAGTCAACTCCATTTTATCTTGAAGCGAGTTTAATTTTTATGGTGACTAGCATAAACAATGTTTAAACGATCAGAAGTTATGGTAAATCGCTTGACAAAGAAAGTGACTTTTTGAGATAATAACTATTGGTTGCGTGACCATATGAGAAGTAAACTCCATTTTATCTTGAAGCGAGTTTAATGTAGCATAAACAATGTTTACACGATCAGGATTTATGGTAAATCGCTTGACAAAGAAAGTGATTTTCTGTGATAATAACTATTAATTGTGTGACCATATGAGAAGTTAACTCCATTTTATCTTGAAGTAAGTTTAATTTTTATGGTGACTAGCATAAACAATGTTTACACGATCAGAAGTTATGGTAAATCGCTTGACAAAGAAAGTGATTTTCTGCGATAATAACTATTAGTTGAGTGACCATCTGATAAATCAACTCCATTTTATCTTGAAATGGGTTTAATTTTTATGCTGATGGTGTAACAATGTTTACACAATCATGAGTTATGGTAAACCTATTGATAATAATTAATTAGTAATTTGGTAAATATTAAGAAGTAACCTGCTATTATAGGTTACTCCCTTTGTTTCAATTTGTTTGTATTGTTTTGACTTTGCACTAAGTTTATGAAAGTAAAAGACGGTTTTTGAATATTGTGGTCTTAAACTAAAGATATGTAGAATGTACCAAAATATTCTTTAATCTTGTGATCGTAAATGTGCCATGTCGAAAGTTAGAAGTAAAGAGTTAGAGGAAAGGAAAAAGACATTCTTTTTTAAATGGACTAAAATGAAATTGAAACGGTGGGAGTGTAATTTACTGTCTGTCTGTGTATATAGCTAAATTGTTTTGGAAAATGTTAAGAAATGGATGTCTTAAACTGTTTTTGGGATGAGAGTGACCCATATGTGGTTACTGTCATCTTGATTTGAATTTGTTATGGCACTATTATTCTTTTGGAGTTAAATATTTTATTTATTTTAAGTAGGATTTTAAGAATATTCTTTTAACTAGTATAAAACATGTAACTTGATGTCCAAGTTCATACTGTTTAGCTTGGTGGCGTAGCCAAGAATTTTAACTACGGAATTCAAAAGATTTGAACTTGTGGCCTGAGGCAATTTTTGAACTACCTTGGCATTACAGTGAAAACTTCCTGGGATTCAGAGTTAATATATATGGGAAAGAAATTGTTTTTGTCCTATTTGCACAGTATGATTTTCCAAAGAAGGAGAAAAAATGGAATATCCTTCCTTGGGTATGGCTCTGCCACCTTTTAGCACCCAAGCTGGCCCACACACTGTTGGTGTCATTCATACTGGAAGTTAGATTTGTTGACCCTGGTTTACGGTTCCAATTTATTTTTTTTGGGGCAAAGGGAGTAATTTTTATGTGGTGATTTTCACTCTCCATTTGAATTTTTTGGGTTAAGTATTCCGTTTGAGAATTGGTAATTATATTAATAAAAAGCACCAAGAAGGTACAACAAAAATATTTGCAAATAAAAGCAAAAGTATGTCCAATGGCTAAGGATATAACTCTTAGAAACGAAACAGGATTTGAAGTTGCATTCGAAGAGATGCCTATGGGAGGGGCTGCATTGGATGCTGTAGGAGTACCATTGCCTGCTGAGACTCTTAATTCTGCAAAGAAATCTGATGCTACTCTTCTTGGAGCAATTGGAGGGTAATTACATGATGGGATCTTCTTCAGACATTTTGTTATATTTCATATGGTTTTTTTTTTTTTAACTGAATCTCATATTTCTTGTTTCTTGTGCTGGATTGTTCTTGCACCTAAATTTAAAGATATAAATGGGACAAAAATGAAAAACATTTGAAGCCCGAGACTGGATTGCTTCAACTTCGAGAAGGCTTGCAGGTCTTTGCTAACTTGAGACCAGCCACTGTTTTACCACAGGTAATTTTTGTTTTCAGATGCTTAAGATTGTACAAATCACGAAAAGAAAACGATGTCATATCATTTTGTTTTTGACTTTCAAGTTACAAGTTTTGTCATATGAAAATTGCAACTGATGATCTCAAAGATTGCATAAAAAGGGAAATTGTCTAATTTAATTCTGGATTTAGAATTCTTTTGACACACCTATTTGGGTTTTAAAATAAAGTTTTTGCATGAGCTAATGAGTAATGAGATATATGGACTCATGTAATCAGAAAATGAGTAGAAAGGTTCACATTGAGGGCATGTACACCCCCCTACACCTTTTGACACGAGTAACCTCCTACAGCACAAATTAACCGCTGGTACTCCTTCAGCAAGCTAACATGATTTCTGAAAAAAGAATAGTACCACCACTTTTTTATATATGTTAATTAAAAAGTTAAAGTATTGTAGGATTTGTGTGAGTAGAGGGTTCTAGTGGTAATGGGTATGAGCAGTCTAGTGGGTGTGGAAGCAAGTTAATGAATTTTGTTGTTGGAAGATGTGTTTTAAAATGCGGAGGCACAAGATAGGCGTGTGATGTATAATGTGGAAGGGAGTAAGTGGGTGAGCGCTAAGGAAGAAGCATAAGCCCAATAATTCTTAAAGGGGAGGGAGCCCAACAAATGTTTGGACATTAAAAAAATGATTAAAAGATAAAAATCTGTAGAAAATGTTTTTAAAATTTCATAAAATTCTTTAGAAGAATATGCACAACATTAATTTGCTACCTGCGCATAATAATTTGTAGAATTTTAAGTTCTTTTTTTGTTTGTTTGTAGAATTGTAAGTTACCTAAATGCTAATTATAGAATAACATATTAGTTATGATCAAATACTTAAAACAAAGATTAAAACTGAAGTATTTGACGTGTATTGGGTGGACGATTCAAAACATGGAAGTATTTTACTAGGCATCCATGAAGCATATCAAGTTGACAACACAAGGGTAAAGTAAACTGTGCATGTTAATGCCCCTCTTATCCAAGCGCATCCTATACGACTTTAGACCTCAATGGTTGCCTCAGGCGCTTAGAGGTTGTCTCGGCTTAAGATGAGTCCTGGTGAGTTTCAACATTTCCTTATAACATTGGTTGTGAGTGGGGTACAACAAACCTAAGAGTTATTCTTTTAAGCTAGTAAGTGGTGCATGAATGTGGTGAAAGGGCAATAGTTTCATGGCCCATGCGAGTCAGCGAGTAAGTGCTATAGGGTTTGGAGCATAATAGAGCTGGCAGGATTGGTTTGTCATTGAGTGGTACAGAGAGAGAGAGAGAGAGAGAGAGCACAATGTAGTAGAGAGCTTTTTTTTCTTTTTACTTTTTGGGGGAGTGGACGTTCAAAAGTACTTAGAATTGGACTGATAAATAGGGCCAAATGGGTGTTTTCCCTAGTACAGTATGTTGCCAATTGTCCCAGTGCACTTCTCTTAATCGTTAAAGTTGGTCCAATATTAAACTGCCTCTACACCCTCTACCTCTCTCTTCTTTTTACTCCTACTTTTAACTTGTGTTACAAGGATCAGTTATGTTGTTCAAAGAAAAAAAAAATTAAAAATATGAGAAAGATTAGTGGTATGTTTCCAACCGTTGTACGGTGCTTTGTCGCATAATCAGCAGAAATACAGTGTATACCCATTTAAAAGCTGGTGACTTGTCAATAGTGGATATATCCTTTGTAATATGATCAACCAGAGAGGAGGAAAGTATCATATGTGAGGATTTCATGATGACATCCAGAAGTCTTGTCCTGTACGACTGTCTGTCTCTCTCTCTTTGTCCAGCATCCTCCCTCATTCCTTCTTCACCTCAAAACTTTTTTCTTTTGGTTAGTTTGTTTTAAAAGTATTCGGATCAAATGTTTTAGTTGACACCATTATGAGCTACACATGGCAAAATATGCTAGAAGTAGATTGTCTATTAATATGTATTGGATACTTGTAAGCTGTGCGTTCATGAGTTCTACTTTCTTTCATCCTTCACTAATATTTATCTTTTCTTTTGATCTGCATGTGTTCTTGAAGACATGAGCCTTTTTTGTTACTGTTACAACCTGCAAGCATCTGTGACCTCTGCAGTTTTGTAAATTTAATCTCGCTTCTGCAAAACCATCATTCACTATCATTTATTACCAAACAGGAAACATACTCTTCATGACTTGTCTTTCAAATCATTGCACGCATAAGTTATATTCTGAGTTTCTGCGGGTTCCCACGTATTCATATTCCTCACTTAATGCAGTTAGTAGATGCTTCAACTTTGAAGAAAGAAGTTGCTGAAGGTGTAGACCTAATGGTTGTTAGGGAACTTACAGGAGGTTAGTTTGGAATTGTTACGGTCAATAATATTCAAATCAACTTCCATCATCTTTAAGTTTTTTCTTGACTTTTCTTTTTCAAGATGGCTTACTGTTTTTCTCCTCATGTTAATTAGGTATTTATTTTGGCAAACCAAGAGGATTCAGCACTAATGAAAATGGTCAGGAAATAGGTTTCAACACTGAAGTGTATGCAGCATATGAGGTAATTTGCTTAAAAAATTGCTTCCTGTTGTGCTTGCTAAATATGACAAACTTTCTATTTTGTTATCCAGTAAAAGGAACCCCTCCCACCCCACCCACCTTCTTCTTCTTTTTTTGATCTTTTGCATGACAGCTTCAAGTGAATGTCTTGAGATCACATTGGAGAATTTGATGAAGTTTTCTGTTTCTTTCTTGTTTTGATTGGAAGAGTAGTTCAGTTGTGTCATTTCTGTTTGCTTGGCTTGAAGCTTATATGTTGGTTGATTTAACTGCTAGTGATAACATGTGCAGTTTCTGAAAACTATCTCTGGACAGACATCCATTTAGTAATTTATTATCTTAGAACTATTGTCAAGCGTCATTTTGTATTAGCTTTGCTTATCTAACTTAATTCTTTCGTTGTCATTCAATCACTGTTGAAATTCGCAAGGAGTAATAATGTCTTACTGTTACGAAAAATAGGACAGATTGAGATCAAACTTTTTACCTGAAATTTGTTCCAACCTTTACATTAGTAGTATTCAGCTTAATTTCTTTTCAGATTGACAGAATTGCTCGTATTGCATTTGAAACTGCAAGGAAGCGTAGAGGAAAACTATGTAGCGTGGATAAAGCAAATGTTTTGGAGGTAAAAGCTAATTTTCTCTCCCCGTTCCTCAACCCTTCCTTTCTTCTCCTCAGTATCTGCCTTCAACTTTCTTGTCTAATTCTGTTTCTTTTATAAAACAAGTAAATCTATTAATAGTTGCACCAACATGGTGCCAGAATAGTCTTCACTACATATATGATTTCTCTTTAACCTTCTGGAAATTAAAAATCTAGTCAACTACCCAACTATCTATACAAAGAAGTATCTATTCTATATACCAGAAGTAGACTAGAATTAGAAAGGAGCTCGTGATTCTCCTAGAATATCCTTCAACTGGTTCATGTAATCTTTCTTTGCAAATCATCCAGCAAAAGCCGTAGTGGAGTCATTCTCATGCTACTCTTCTTCAATCATCAATCTTCAACAATCTCACGCTTGCCAAGGTTGTCTGCTGCTGAATTTGTTAATGGGAAATACAACACAAATAAGGGAAAAACATAAACCCACAATTTGTAACTCACGTGCAAGTGTAAGATCAAGTAATCAACAAAATCTACTCTACTTTAAGCAAGTTTCTTGTTTATCCCTTCAGCAGTTGCACTTTAAAAGAATTGTACTATAGACTGAATTTTTCTTTGTTTACTCTAATTTTCCGCTACTTAAAACTGCAACTGGGAGACCATAAAGATAGCATTGAGATTGAGTTCATTAAGGGTAATTTCTTGTTCTATAGTTCATGATTTTGAGATATTTGCCAGGCCTCTATGCTTTGGAGGAAGATAGTTACAGCGTTAGCCTCAGAGTATCCTGATGTAGAGCTCTCTCACATGTATGTTGATAATGCAGCTATGCAACTTGTTCGCAACCCAAAACAGGTTTCATTTACCTTTGGTTTTACAATTTTTTGTTTCTCAAGTCTGGTCTTAGCACATGATGACACACTTGTCCATGGAGTTGATCCTCGAAACAATCATAATGCAGTTTGATACAATTGTGACAAACAACATATTTGGTGACATCCTGTCCGATGAAGCATCAATGATTACAGGGAGTATCGGGATGCTTCCATCAGCCAGTCTTGGTGCAGCGGTATTTCCCGATTATCGCATTTCTTTGGAAATATTGGTTCTTTTTCTTCCTGACGACAAATTCTTTAATCTCCTCTTACTTTTGGACACACGTTGTCTTTAGGGACCTGGATTGTTTGAACCTATACATGGTTCTGCTCCTGATATTGCTGGGCAGGTTGGCTCTAGTATTTCTTTCTTTCTCTTTTTCTCTTCCCCCTTCTCCTTTAAGTACGGACGATCCCCCAACCTCCCACCTGGAAATTTGCATATGTTCATATGCTTAAACACTAACTTTAAACATGCAGGATAAAGCAAACCCTTTGGCAACAATGCTCAGTGCTGCTATGCTTCTGAAGTATGGCCTAGGTGAGGAGAAGGCTGCTCAGAGAATTGAAGCAGCTGTTTTAGACACCTTAAATCGAGGATTCCGTACTGGTGACATTCACTCAGCAGGACATGTGAGTTTTATCTTATATTAGACAACTCTATTACAAAATTGCCAATATATTTCTCCTTGGGATTTAGCTGATCTCTAATTCTCTTGCAGTCGAACGACATTTGGCCATGCGGCCAACAAACGAGAAAAATTAGATTATTTTAGACCTCTATGCATAGTTTGAATCAATTTGAATGCTGAAATTATTTAGAAGCTAACATTATCACATATACAACTGCTGAATCTCTTGTTTTCAGAAATTGGTCGGATGCAAGGAAATGGGTGAAGAAGTGCTCAAGTCTATCGACAGCAAAACTCCTGCTGCTGTTTAATTTTTTTAAGAGGAGGCTTCCTTGAGACCTCAACAAATGATCTTTTTGGCAGATGCATTTGCAGTCAGTACAATTTTTGCCATTTATGCAACTGTTTGAAGGATTCAAAATTGCTGAGTGTTGTATCGTAAGCCTAAACGTCTCTATTCTTTTCTCTGATGTTCTTGAGACATTATCCTGTTGTAACATGAAGTGAACCTTGGAGCAACAGTAAAGTTGTCTTCACGAGTTCAAGTTGTGGAATCAGCTGGTAATGCTTGCATTAGGGTAGACTGTCTACACTACTTTCCCTTGGACCCTATGTGAACACGAGGTGTTTTATGCACCGGGCTGTCCTTTTTATTCTGTTGTAACATGGAAGGCAATGAAAATAAGTTTTTTTTTTACCTTGGGAAACTGGAATGGAACAATTGTTGACCAATATTGTTGCTGTGGTTGCTATATTTTCTATCTTTGGCCAAATTTCCTATAAAAATCATTTCTGTAACTTCACTCAAAGGATTTAACTTGAGTGCGATAATATTTTTGGAGAGTCCGAGCAATATAGGATTGACTTCAAGTCCTTTTCATTCCTCTCTTTACATCTCAACCAAACATACAAGTTCAGTATCTTTGAGATTTTATATTTTATACCAAGTTGACACATTAACTTAACTTATTATAGTTAAGTGAATATTAAGATGATATATACACTCCTATTAATTAATCATGGTTGATAATGAAGGTGCATATAAAAGATATAATATGTATTTTTTTTGTCTGATGACTAGGAGAATCACCAAATGTTGTGATGAGATAGATAATATCCTTTCACTTTTAATCAGAAGTTTCGAATTCAAATTTTGAACATATAAAATTTTTGTTAGGAAATACTTTTTCTTTTAGTATGTTGTATGACATTTGAATTAATCGTTTCAATATTGATATCAAACATCGAGTGAGAAACTAAAAAAAGCTAGGAGAGAATTTTGCCCTTATTGATAGGTGAGAAGACAATGGAAGAATTGATTCCTTCCATAGTCTAAAAAAGAGGAATATATATATATATATATATAGACATTATATATAACATAATCTCAATAATAACTATATAAAAATCATAAAAATACTTTTTTTTTTGCTTTGATAGTGATAGATATAATTAAAAAAATAGGATATATTTTAAACATAATTGAATGAAACAAGGAAAACACAAAAATAAGAGGAAAAAGAAAACAACTACTATGTCCAAATTCATACAAATTGTGACCAAATAAAGCACTTTTGGTTCAAAGTCATTGATTTTTTTTTTTCAAAAAAATTTACATATTAGTCTTTATATATTTAATTTTTGTACATTTCAATCCTCAATTAATTGATATGTATATTTGATCCAGTAGGAAATAAGATAATATTAGATGAACTATTNGACACATTAACTTAACTTATTATAGTTAAGTGAATATTAAGATGATATATACACTCCTATTAATTAATCATGATTAATAATAAAGGTTCATATAAAAGATATAATATGTATTTTTTTCTGTCTGATGACTAGGAGAATCACCAAATGTTGTGACGAGATAGATAATATCCTTTTACTTTTAATCAAAAGTTTCGAATTCAAATTTTGAACATATAAAAAATTTGTTAGGAAATACTTTTTCTTTTAGTATGTCGTATGACATTTGAATTAATCGTTTCAATATTGATATCAAACATCGAGTGAGAAACCAAAAAAAGCTAGGAGAGAATTTTGCCCTTATTGATAGGTGAGAAGACAATGGAGAATTGATTCCTTCCATAGTTTAAAAAAGAGGAATATATATATATATAGACATTATATATAACATAATCTCAATCATAACTATATAAAAATCATAAAAATACTTTTTTTTTGCTTTGATAGCGATAGATATAATTAAAAAAATAGGATATATTTTAAGCATAATTGAATGAAACAAGGAAAACACAAAAATAAGAGGAAAAAGAAAACGACAACTATGTCCAAATTCATACAAATTGTGATTAAACATCTTAAAGCACTTTTGGTTCAAAGTCGTTGATTTTTTTTTTCAAAAAAATTTACATATTAGTCTTTATATATTTAATTTTGTACATTTCAATCCTCAATTAATTGATATGTATATTTGATCCAGTAGGAAATAAGATAATATTAGATGAACTATTTTATTGGCTTCATTAGATTGCTTTGACTCCTTCCTAATTAGCAGAATTGTTCACGTCAAAATAAAAAGTCGATTCAAACCTATTTTTTAAAAAATATACATATTAGTCTTTATATATTTAATTTTTGTACATTTCAATCCTCACTTTTTTTTGCAGGATAATGATATCAATATACCTTTTGAAACACAAATGATCATTTTTCTAAGCAATTAAAAATACATTGACGATTCTACTAAATGTTAATTAAAATAAGCAATATGCAAAATTAAAATGCTAGTAAAAGAAACAAACACCAGTGAGGTAAAATTCTTTTTCATTTTAATAGAAGGAATTAAATGAATATCATACTTAATTAAAAGTAAGCAACTATAAAATAAAAAAAGTGATATAAGGGGTATGATTCTCACATGGTAGTAATCTAACTAAAGATTTTGATTTCAGTAGGAATAACTACGATCATAATAATGGTAGTAAAGTAAGCATGAATGTCAACGCTTAAGTCGACGCCTTTAACATGACATAAATAGCTTATATATAAAGCTAGTTTTTTCTTTCAAGGATATTGAATTTTGTTTTTCTACTGAACAAAACATGAATTAAATTCTATTCAAGTTATTTATTCTTAATTTTTTTTAATCGTAAGTTGATATAATAATTTGTCATATAATTCAACACCTTAATAAAAAATTCAACTATTATATCTAAATTTTTAATCTCATCAATATTAACATACCCCTATTTTTCTACATTAGAGCGATTATTAAAAAAAAACACATTTGATCATACAAAAATAAGTTGAAATTATGATAAAAGAAAATAACATTACTAAGTAAAACATTTTTTATTTTAATAAAAAAATTAACTACGTAAAAGTTTGTCACCGCTGAATCAATAGTTTAACGTATGATAATGACTATCATCATATTATGATTCACTAATTCTCGTCATTTCATTATCACGAATCAATAGTTTATCGTATGATAACGACTCATTATCATATTAAGATTTACTAATTCTCGTCATTCCATTATCATGTTACAAGTGAAGTTTCTAATCTCACTATTACTAATACATTCCAAATTTAGAATAATTACCAAGAAAATATTTTTGACCATATCAAAATTCTAAACTTTTTTTTTTCTTCTTCAAATTCAATTCAAAAAGCAATAAGAATCATCATCTATGTCACAAACCCCTAACTCGTCCAAGACGTCAGTGGACCGGTCATTCTTCTTGAAAACCCAAAAGGGTATTTGTATATGATGAAACCCCACCTGGGTTTTTGCTAAATCTTCAAAGGGTTCTTTCAATTCTTGAAAAAAGGGTGAATTTTTCAGTTTTTTTTTCAATATTTTTGCTGTTGTTTGGGTTGTTGAGGTAAAGTTTTCCGGCAAGAATCTTTAAAAATGGCCACCGCCGGTGCCGGCGATCTTAAGAGTGTTAGAGGTATCATTTGTGAAGCTGGTGCTGGTGCTTCTGCAGGTATGCACTGGCCACCTTTTTCCCTTTTTAATTTAATTTGTCAATTGTTGTTATCTGGGGTTTTAATGTTAAAGAAGGTAAGAGATTCATTCATTGTGTTGCTTTTTGATCTTTGAGTTTTTTGAGCTATTTGAATGTGATTTTGAGTTAATTGGGGGTTGTAAAAATCTTTGCTTTTGTATCTTTGGGTGGTTTTTTTAGGTGCTAGTGCTGCTACATTTATGTGTACATTGGATCTTTGAGTTTTTTGAGCAGTTTGAATGTGAATTTGAGTTAATTGGGTAGTGTGTTTTTGAGGTGCTATTGCTGCTATATTTGTGTGTACATTGGATCTTTGAGGTTTTTGAGCCATTTGAATGTGAATTTGAGTTAATTGGGGGTTGAAAAAATTTAAGCTTTTGTATCTTTGGATGTTCTTTTAGGTGCTATTGCTGCTATATTTGTGTGTACATTGGATCTTTGAGGTTTTTGGGCTATTTGAATGTGAATTTGAGTTAATTGGGGGTTGTAAAAATCTAAGCTTTTGTATCTTTGGATGTTCTTTTAGGTTCTATTGCTGCTACATTTAATGTGTTCATTGGATCTTTGAGTTTTTTGAATGTGAATTTGAGTTAATTGGATGTTTTTTAGGTGCTATTGCTGCTACATTTATGTGTCCATTGGATGTTATTAAGACAAGACTGCAAGTACATGGTCTACCTCAGGTTTCTCAATCTGGTCGTCAAGGTTTGTGCTCGTCGTTGTCTCTTATATTAGAAATGATAAGAACTGCTACCTTAAGTCGAAGTGCTTCCCATTGAACAAATACAAAAGTGATATATTAAGATTAATGTGATCTTGTAATTGAATTATTTCATAGCTCTCGTAATGATCTGTAGAACCCTTATTACACGTCAATGGTGTCCTATATATAACAGATAAAAACACTTCTTATTCACTACTTAACAACCACAAGAATTCCTGTTTGCCTTTTGTGTGAGCAAAACACCACTCAGATCAACATATCTGAAAAAATGGACTGCGAATCATTAATATCTGATCCAACGAAGCATGAATGACAGACCTGAGCTTTCCTCAGTTTCAACGATAAACCATTTTAGGTCCCGCTCCTCACTCCTAGTTGACTTGGAGTTAACACAGATTGTCAAAATCTGAAGACAACTTTTACCCTGATTTTACTACAGTACAATGGATTCGAAGTTTTTCCAGTTCTAGTATATCTCTGGTAAAAGAAGTCTGGCTGTTGCTTTAAATTCTTACCAATCTTCTCAGGCAAAGTAGAAGTATTAGCTATTCTGATTGACTGCTCCTTTTAATTTATTTATCTATGTATTCTTCTAAATTCTTTAAGTAAGGTATTTGTTAGCATAAAACTAAGGGTGCTGTACAGTAGAATTATACAATTACCTCGTCCGAAACAAAGGTGTGACTACAAAACATCTATCCAACCAATATACACTGGTTGGATCTTTTTTGAGCTCCAAAATAGCAACAAAAACAATATGCATTGTGGATTTAGGAATTTTCTCGTCTTGGATGCTTAATTATTTCTCACAAAACTGCACCTTAGTGCATGAAGAGCTATTTTGTTGTATTTTTTCTCTGTGTCTTCCTTCAGCTTTCACCTTAGATAGGCTGCCCATTGGGTTTCTGTTTCCTCCAATTTCCATTTTCTCCAGTGTAGAATGTCCAATTTGTTGCTTTCGGTGCGTTCCTTGTGTTTCTGCTTTCCTCATTTGATGTAGTCATTTCCTAAATGGACTTCCACATTCTGTACATTGTGCACTCTGATCTCATCGCATCTCCGTGAAAAATTTCCTTTGACAGTGAGTATAATTTGGTGAGTTTTAGAGGAGAGTTGCTGTCGACTTTTTCATGAAGGTCTCTAGGGCTAGTTCTGTTTTCTTCTTAATTTAAACAAGTTTTAATTTGAGGAGCTGATAATTGGTCTTTCATCTTGTTCCTTCTTTGGATTAATATATTGTTTTTTTGGTCTTCTTGTTAAACCTATTAAGATCAATGGTAACCTTAGAAAAAGAGGCAAAGAATAAAGAGAAGTCCAAATCCATATTACTGGCANCTCTCTACCTCTACGAGGTAGTGGCAGGGTCTGCGTACACTCCACCCTCCCCAGACCCCACCTAGTGGGATTTCACTGGGTATGTTGTTGTTGTTGTTGTTTGTTGGTCTTCTTGTTAAACCTATTAAGATCAATGGAAACCTTAGAAAAAGAGGCAAAGAATAAAGAGAAGTCCAAATCCATATTACTGGCACACTTATTTTTCCTTGAATTATTTGGGCAACAAACAGGTAGTGTCATTGTCACCAGCTTACAAAATATACTAAGGACAGAAGGTTTCAGGGGACTTTATCGAGGCCTTTCACCAACATTGACAGCTCTTCTTCCGAACTGGGCGGTAAACATTGTCTTGTTCATTTTCTGCTTCTGTGGATTGCAATTAGTTGAACTTCCTTCATGAAATGAGTCATCAAAATTGAATGAGATAATATTCAAATATGGTCTCTTATGGAACTGCATACTCTTTCTTATTATATAATGCAATGATTAGGGTTTCCTTGCACACCACCACAAACGTGTTCCTATTGCTGATGAAGAATCAAAATGAATAAGGCTTTCCTTTTGGGCGGGGGCAGGTGTTGCTTGTATTGAACTCCTGGATAGCTTTTTTATGGAAGTAAAAAGTTGATTTACCAGTGTTAGCTGTAACTTATCGGCTTTGTTTACGACTGACTCCATGTCGGCATATATTTTCTATGCATGCTGAATCCACCCACCCTTTTTTTCTTCTGAAATCTCCACAAGTAACCGTTTTGAGAAAAAACATTCACATCTTCTGCAGGTGTACTTTACAGTTTATCGACATCTCAAGGATTCGTTACATTCACATGGTAAACTTTTACTCTATTAGTTATTTGGACTATTAGCTTTCATCACTTCTTTTTTAAATGTTTGTTTGAATGCCGTCATATATTTTAATCCTTTACTATTTGGAACTTGTTATGAAGACAATAGGAAACTTAGCACTTATCTTTACCAAAAGAATTTTCTTGTGCGGTAAATGCAGTGGATAGCAGTGGGCAGCTTACAATTGGTGCAAACATGCTTGCAGCTGCGGGAGCGGGGGCTGCAACATCCATTACAACAAATCCATTGTGGGTTGTTAAGACCCGGCTCCAAGTAGGTTTCATGTTCTCATATAGTTAGCGTTGATTTATTCTTCTGTGCTCACTTGTTGTGCCTTAAAGTGCATAAATGCACAGAAATATAATAGAATACCAATTTGATAAAGTTGGCTCCTTCAATTTGGGTAATCGGTGTTGTTCGTAGGGAGCCATGATCCATGCACTTTCATTTTTCTTTATATTTACTTGCCCTGCTCTAGTTTCTGCAGTCTTTATCACTGTGCTATTATTGTATCCATGTATGCTTTCCTTCATCAACTATCATCAGAGAGAAAGATGGGAATAGGTGAAATGCAATCTTTTACCTTGTGGGGGATTAAATGTGGAGTATCAGAAATTTCTTTTACGTTGGTGGCATCCGAGTTAGCTTGTGCGTAACTCGACTATTTTACTGGGTACCTGCTATCTCTCACCAGCACCGGTAGCATGTAGCTCTGCCAACTAGGCCTAGTCACCTAGACAAATGGGAAGAGATCACCTAGTGTTTCTTGCCTCTGTTGGGATTGGAGTATTAGAGTTTTGACTGTCTGTATCTAACCCTGTTAATATAGTTAGGATTATGCTGCGCTATAGCAAGTGAAAGAAAAATCCTCTGGTCTTAAATAGTTCTAATTAGTACTTACGCCACGGGAACTGGAGATGCTTCTTCACTAAAATGAATCAGAATCCAAACTTTTGTGTGCTAATTTAGTCATGACATTTTCTTTAGATTCAATATTTGCTAAGAGTCTTTGTCTTCTAAGAGATTTATATTCCGGGAAAAATGTTGATAATTTCTGCTGCTAGAGAAACTATTATTTTTCCCTAAAATTGGTGATCCACTTAAATGGACCCACATAAATTGTAAGGATTCTCATAGCTGATCCCAATTTGTTTGGAATTGAGGCATAATTGTAGATACCCATTGGTGTAAGCATCTGCACATGGTGCCGATACAGTTGTCATCCTAGTTCAACATAAATGTGTTAATAGTTCACGTAACATAGGCTAAAGCACAAGTTTCTAATACCATTAGAGTTTATTGTTAGGGTGTCCTTAATTAGTATTGGAATAACAACTTGCATTTGCTTATGTAACGTGTTCCTGATATTTTCTTTTCCTCATTCTTTAGACACAGGGAATGAGGGAGGGTGTAGTTCCTTATAAAGGTATATTGTCTGCTTTAATACGAATAACACATGAAGAAGGGATCCGCGGATTGTACAGGTTAGTTATATAGTGAAGATAGTCATATACAAACTTTTTACTTGTGTGTTTCATCCTTTGTTGAGACGCTTCAGTTCCATATCCTCTTAACCAACTATGCGAAGATGGAAAACATCTTCTTAGGATAATAAACAATTACTCTTGTCCAAAAAAAAGAAAAAACAGTATCCATTTTCATCACCTGATGTTGACTCTAGTCAGTTATTTTGGGTTTGATATCTCCGTTTGCTTTGGGTTGCAGTGGCCTCTTGCCGTCATTGGCTGGGATTAGTCATGTTGCTATCCAATTTCCAGCATATGAAAAGCTGAAATCATACTTAGCAAAAAGGGGTGAGAAGCTTTTCTCTTTTATCAGTTGCGAAGTTTGTTTCTCATTTATCTCTTATCTGATTGATCATGTGATGTCTTTCTCGAACTGCCAGCCAATAAGCATACCAATGAACTGAACCCTGGTGAAGTAGCAATTGCCTCTTCGATGGCAAAAGTAGTTGCCTCTGTAATGACTTATCCACATGAGGTAAGCAGGAAATGGACCAGGACCATCTTTGTTCTTTCCTGGAATCACAGTCCTACTTATTAATCTATCGTTCTTGACCAGGTCGTGCGTTCTAAACTTCAAGAACAAGGGCAAGTAAGAAACTCAGAGAAAGCATATAATGGGGTTGTTGATTGTGTAAAAAAGATGTTCAAACAGGAACGTCTGACCGCATTCTACCGGGGTTGTGGAACCAATCTTCTAAGGACCACACCCTCTGCTGTTATTACATTTACCAGTTATGAAATGATCCACAGAATACTTCAACGAGCTATACTTCCAGAAGAGGATTCAGAACCAAATCCTAGACGTAAATCCCTTAAGGTAGCCGAAGAACATGGAGACAATGACGAAAAATTCCAACAATCAGAAAGCACATCGAATAAGAGAACTCCTTTAATTCCATTGAGTAACTCTGATAATCTAACTGCTAGACATTGATTAGAGATGTTTTTCTTTTTCTTTTTTCGTCGTGGAAGCAATTTGCAACAAATGTTTGCTGTTGCACAATTTTTTCTTTTGTAACTTACTATTTGGGTGAAGGAAGTCTTATATTTCGATCTAATAAAGAAGGGCGCGGATAGTTTCCATTCTTCAACATCCTTGATTATTTGTTCTACTGCATCTTTCTCTTTGTGGGATTACGCTAGATATGTTGTTGTTGATGCATCTTTCTTTTTGTATAAAAATAGTGACAGGTGAAGGCTCCAAAGCTGGGGTCCCTTTTTTCACCTTGTAAAATAATTGTCTAATTCTTGATTATTGACCCATTCGTGGATGCAATTTCTAATAAAGGATTTGTCTGCAGACAATTAATTGCAGGTCAATTCTTGGTGGAAAAAGAATTAGTCATAGTTTGAAATCCGATCTTATGAACTTTCTTGGCAGCCATAATATTTCCAAATCATTAATGAAAAAACGAAAACGAAAAGTCCTACTAGTATAGGTATTCGGTAACTATGTTAATCAACAGTTATGGAAGAAATCACCTAGCGTTTTTTGTCTCTATTGAAATGTGAATTTCCATGATTTTCACCTCATTAACCGTTAGGCTACACGGTTGATGCTAGCTAACATGTACTGGTGTTGTCTTCAAAGAGAGATTGCATAAATTGTGCATAATTGCTCGTATGTTATAATTCACCAAAAGTAGCAAAGACATTTTTAAAGCCAGGATAACCCATAGAGAAAATTTTCAAAAATGCTCACAGGTGTGTGTGGATCCTCCAAAAAGTAGTGCATTAGTGCAGCAACATTTTAGGAGAATCCAAGCAACATAGTCTAAAGGGGAAAGGGGAATCATATACATATATGACTATAAGTTACACCTTAGGAAAGCTTGATTTACTATGTTCATGAACTATGCCTTAGCATCAACCTATTAAACAGGCTGAAACAAGCTAAAAAAAACTCTATAAAATGATATCGTGATATGTATCTAACATGAAGGGGAAAATGAGTTTATGAAATATCACCCTCCAGTACTAGTTGTAGTGGAACTACTAGCCCATGTATCAATCACAGTATCAGGTGAAGCTGGAATGTTTTTCTTCAATAACACAGCATCATCCGTTTCAGAAGGATGACGATGAACTTGTACAGTTCTTGTCTTGGTATTGCAGCTATTGATAGCCTTTTTCTGATCATTTTTCCATCCACTGTATTTGATAAGCTTCAACGCTTCGTGTACTTCTTCCATTGTAGGTCTCATGTCCTTGACAACTTGCAAGCACTGGAAAGCTAGTTCTGCCACTGATGTTGTCATCCTCCTAACTTCAGCATCTGTCTCGAATCCAAGATATGGATCAATCACCTCATCATATGCAGATTTTAGTATCCTGTTCATCGCGTAGTTTGCCAAATTAATCTCGTGCATATGTCTGTTCATATCTACAGCTCGCTTTGATGATATGAGCTCAACAAGGACAACCCCAAAGCTATAAACATCACTCTTATCAGTAAGGTGGTAACATTCATGATACTGAGGATCAACATATCCCGGGGTCCCCTGAGGTGCGGTTGAGACATGAGTAACATCATTAGGGAAGGATTTTGACAGCCCGAAATCTGCTACTTTGACACAAAACTTATCGTCCAGGAGAATGTTATTTGTTTTGACATCACGGTGTATGATGTCAGAAGCATGAAGGTAAGCCAACGCGCTAGCAGTTTCAATGGCGATTTTGAGCCTTATAGACCATGTTAGTAACTTATCCTTCGCTCTATGTCCGTTCAGGTGATCAGCAATTGTTCCATTAGGAATGTACTCATAAACAAGGAAGAGTTCACGGCTACGTCTTGATGCACATCCATAAAGGGTAACAAGATTTGGATGCCTAAGGCGAGTGAGAATTTCAATTTCATTGATAAATTGTTGCATTTGCCTGTGATTGTTCTCATAAAGGCTCTTAACTGCAACTTCTTTTCCATCTTTAAGTTTTCCTGATTTTAGAACATACAGAAACAGCTGTTAGATCAAAAGATGCTTACTACGTACATTTCCCCTCGAAAAGCAAAACAAACAAAAAAGACTTTTGTGGATTGTCTTTAGATTATTACTCCCTCCATTTCAATTTGTTTGTCTTACTCTCCTTTTTAGTCCGTTTCAAAAAGAACGCGTCTTCTTTTTTTGGCAGCTCTTTAATACTAACTTTTCACATGACANCCTAAGGCGAGTGAGAATTTCAATTTCATTGATAAATTGTTGCATTTGCCTGTGATTGTTCTCATAAAGGCTCTTAACTGCAACTTCTTTTCCATCTTTAAGTTTTCCTGATTTTAGAACATACAGAAACAGCTGTTAGATCAAAAGATGCTTACTACGTACATTTCCCCTCGAAAAGCAAAAGAGACTTTTTTGGGTTGTCTTTAGATTATTACACCCTCCGTTTCAATTTGTTTGTCTTACTCTCCTTTTTAGTCCGTTCCAGAAAGAACGCATCTTCTTTTTTTGACAGCTTTGTAATACTAATTTTTCATATGACATGTTTAAGATCACAAGATCAAAGAACATTTTGGTACATTCTAATACCACAAGATTCAAAAGTCTTTCTTTTCTTTCTTAAACTCCGTGCCAAGTCAAAACCAGACAAACAAATTGAAACGGAGTGAGTAACTTCTATGAAAAAACCTTTCTTACCATAGTACACAGTTCCATAACCTCCATCACCAAGTTCTCTAGAAGAGCTGAATTTGTTGGTGGCTTCTTCAAGTTCTTCATAGGAGAATACAGGAATCCCTAGGTACTCACAACGTTCCTCAAGCTCGTGATGAATCATTGAAATACCAGATGTATTTCTTGAAATAAATTGTGAAGAATCATTTCTCCTCCTCATGTAAAACCATAGAACACAGGCAATTGCACAAAGTCCAACAACAGAACCGATAAATGCTGAAACTGAAACAAAAAAACAACAACAACCGATCAACGAACATAAAACATGGACTAAAGTTAAATATTTTAGATTCTTTATATCTTTGTTATTGATAAGGGTAGCCTTGATACAACAATAAGAGTTTCCTTCATATGACCAAGGAGATCACAAGCTCAAGCGGTGGAAAACACTACTTCTTGTTATATCATACTCATTGTAGAAATAAACCTTTAAATGCTAAAATCTTGTAATGTAACAACAAAATTGCAGACAAAATGTTAAAAAGATAGGTACCTGCAACAATCAGTTTCGCATATTTATGATGACCTGCTGCAATCACAGTAAAAATGAAAATGTAAGATGAACCAAGAAAAGAAAAGAACTAAAATCTTTAAAGTGAACCATGAAAAAAACTTCTCTTTACCATTGTTGGTATTGGCATTAGAACAAAGAAAGTTGTTAGTAGTATTATCTGTTTGACACCTTCCTCCTGTATAATAACACTGATTACACTCATCAGACACAGTCCATCCTAGTATAAATTCTTCAGTTAAAAGATGAAATAAGCCACTTCCATTTGTTTTTGCTTCTATATTTGATGTCAAAGGCAACTGAATAAATGAACAGCTACTAGGAATTTCAGATACTTGATAATAATGGATGGAGATGTTATAGTATAATATGAAACTATCACAGACATTGTAACTTTGATAACTGCTGGAGTTGAAAAATTCTTCATTTCTACTCTTTTGGCTTCTGTTGCATTTGAACAAAGTGAGTAAGGGATCAAATCTATATGTTATTGAAGGAGAAATAGCGATCGAGAAATTTTTATCAAAAATCTCACAACTGTTTTTCTTCAAAAGTTCTCCAAGACTAGAGTCCTTAAGTCTGATAAAAACATCAGATTTTTCAAGAGCTTGATATTTCACCCCATTCAATTCAATTATAGGATTTTCAGTATCTTCACAATAAACTTTGGACAATCCACAATCAAGTTCAGTGGATTTGTAGAAAGGAAAACTCAAATTTGTTAAGTTCCCACACTGGAATTCTTTAGTGCAGTTTGGGTAGGATGTGTTCTGTCCTTGAGCTGAATCAAAGCACCAAAAGTGAAACAAAACGAAGACGAAAAAACAAGAGAACATATCCATGATGAACCCTTTTGGATTAAATAAACAACAAGAATAAGCAAGAATGTTAGTTATAAAAAAAAAACTGAATTCTGCAGAGTTTGTTTTATTGTTTTTTTGGATTTATTTGGCAATAGGATTGCATTAATGTTGTTTATCTTTTGGACACGTTAAGTTGACTCAGACATGGGGAAACAAGACTTTGAAGAAACACAATTTGATGGAAGATTGGCCAAATGGGGTATGGGACCTTTGTGACTTTTACAACATGGGGAATTTTCAATTCACCTTCCTTCCCTTCATTAATGGTTCAAAGACAACTTTTCTTCGAGCATCCGAAACTTACGGATCCGACTAATTCAGATTCATGTCAAGTAAGCTCGTTAAGGAAGGTAAATTTTTCCTTATCAAGAAGTTCTCTTTTTTCAATATTCGAGCTTGAGACATCCAATTAAGGATAGACGGTTCTCAACTATCCTACCCCACTCTTTTTTACAAAGTGGGTAATTTTCTATTCACCTTCCTTCCATTTATCAGTGGTTCAAAGAAGCATATGATGTCCGAAACTCACTAATCTGACTAATTTAGATTCACATCATGTAAGCTTGATAAGGAAGGTAAATTGTTCCTTATCAAGAGGTTTTCTTTTCTCAAGACTCGAACTTGAGATATCTGGTTCTGACTTATTAATGGTTCAACGAGTCATCTGATGTCCAAAACTTACTGAGCCAACTAATTCAAATTCACGCCACATAGTCCACTAAGGAAGGCAAACCATTCCTTTTCAAGAAGTTTTCTTTTCTCAAGACTTAAACTCGAAATATTTTAATTGATTAAAGATAGACGGTTCTCAACCATCCTAGTTTTAAAATATGACTCTTTCTTATAAAGTAGACATGTCAAATCATTCCTTCCACATATTAGATGGCCCCATAAAGTAGTTAGGAAAAAATGAGTACCCTCTATTAAAAGTTGAAAAGGACACTGCATAATAAGTCTTTTCACTTTTGGCTCTTCTTGGTATAAAAAAAATAACTTTTTTAATTTTGTTTTTTTTTCAGTTTCTTTGGATGAAGCATGCCATATTGGACAAAAATTAAGAAAATCAAATAATATACTCAAGATTCCCTTATATGACCACAAGTTCTTATAGTTTTTTTCAGAATTTTTTTCTAACCAAAAGATTCTGTTTAATGTGGTTTACTGCTACTTTGGTAATATTAAACTTGCATTTTTAGTTTGAAATTTTCTTTTAATTATTTTTTAAACCAAAATAAATCTATTCAAATTACTTCTAAAATGTGGTAATTGAGTCAATTAATGAGATGGAATTCTTAAGACCAGTCTAAATCTAGAATTGTGGAATTCTTAAACATCATAATTATATGGTTATCTTTCTAACTCTCATTATTATTTTTGTTGTTGGTCTTTGGTCATTATAATGTTTGTAGTGAAGCCAATTAAGGAGAAAATGTAGCCTCCACTACTTTGTATCGTGGCGGATCTAGGGGCGTTAGGGAGTTCACGCTTTTGAAAATGACACAATAATTATGAGGTTAAAACTATCCTTTTATGGATAGGTTGTAGTAGATGTTGAATCTCCTTGACTTTTTCATGTGTTTACTTCTTTATATTTTGAATTCTCGAATATCTTGATTCCGCTACTTAATATGTTTAGTGCAAATCCATACTCTAGAATTGTATTTGGTGTGCCTCATTTTCAAAAACTGTATAAGACCTATCTATTGCTATTCATAAAGAAATGGAATCTATGGTGCTTTTTGAATGAGCTACTTCAGAACAGGAAATATTTTGACATATGTTGAATGCTGTACTTAGAACGGACCATATAAATAGAGGTGATCTATGCATAGTCATTCTAGGCTAAGGCGGAGCTACAGTTCGACTTACAGATTCAGCAAAACTTCTGAATTTCCCTGTCCAACCTAAAATGGATGGAAACACTGGCTTGATGAGACTAGAAATAGCTAAATCGACTGCTCCTCTAGAATGGTTAGTAATACCACTTAAGGGCGGATAAACTGTTCACTCAGTGCCACTAGCAACTTCTACTACAGGTAGTCTTAATAAGAGCAAGAGACTTGGAGGCGACAACTAGAACGAAGCGAGCATGAAACAAGTACCCAATAATACTCAGTTAATGTTATGACTTGGCTCAAGTTTCTGTGTATTTTTGTTTATCTACATGAACTATGAAACAAAAAAAAAAGATGAATATTATGTACTAGTGGTACTTGTGCTAGAGTCACTAATCCACACTTGAGTTACTGAAATTGGTGAAGTAGGAAACTTGTTGAGTTTCTTCAATAATACATCTACTTCTGATTCAGGTGAAAGAGGGACTTGTACACTCTCTTTCGTGTTTCCATCACAATCGATTTTCTTATCATTTTTAAACTCACCATGCTGAATTTCTTGCAATGTTTCTAGTACTTCAACCATAGTTGGTCTCATGTCCTTGTCATGTTGCAAGCATCTAAATGATATCTCGGCTACTGAAGTAGTCATCCTCCTAACTTCTGCATCAGACTGAAAACCGAGGGACGGGTCTATCAACTCATTGAATGCACACCTTAAAATCCTGTTTATTGCATAGTTAGATAAGTTGATCTCTTCGTTACGTCTACTGAAGTCTACTGCAGGCATGGATGATAACAGCTCAACGAGGACTACCCCAAAGCTATAAACATCACTTTTATCAGTAAGCTGGTAACATTCGTGGTACTTTGGATCGACGTATCCAGGGGTACCTTGAGGTGCAGTTGATATGTGAGAAATATCAGTTGGATGAAGTCTTGAAAGTCCAAAATCTCCAACTTTGACACAGAAGTTTTGATCAAGTAGTATGTTGTTACTCTTCACATCGCGGTGGATTATATCAGAAGCATGCAGATATGCTAGAGCAGTGGCAGCTTCAATAGCAATTTTCATGCGGATAGGCCACGTGAGTGAACCATCCTTCGCCTTATGACCGTGTAAGTGATCAGCAATCGTTCCATTTGGGACATACTCATAAACAAGTAAGAGTTGATCGCTGAGTTTAGACGTGCAACCATAAAGAGTGACAAGATTTTTGTGCCTTAACCTTGTTAGAATTTCAATCTCAGTTACAAACTGCTCCTTTCTCCTAGCATTGTGGTCGTAGAGGCGTTTTACTGCAACTTCTCTTCCATCCTGAAGTTTCCCTAGTTTGTAGCATACAAGAATTAGAATAAACGAAAATGAAGAAAGTGATGGCTAGACATCTGCATTGTCAAAAGTTTCTTACCATAGTACACTGTTCCATATCCTCCATCTCCGAGTTCTCTGGATGAATCGAAATTCATGGTAGCTTGTTGAAGTTCAGCATAAGAGAAGACGGGAACCCCAAAGAACCCGCTGTCTAATTCGTAGCTTTGTGTTGAGGGCTCTGAAGGGATGCTTCTTGGAAGAACATTAGTAAAACTTCTATGACTCTTCTTGCAACAGCAGATTATATTGATCACTATGCTGATTGCTATTATAAAAATTCCACCAAGCACTGCAGAGCAGATGAGATATTAAACAGGTTACATTTTACTCAATGTTGCTCAGACTCTCCCAAAATGCTCTCATACACCTGTCAGACTCTCCAAAAATTCACTACTTTTCGAGGATCCGCCATAAACCTGATAACATTTTTGAAGAGTCCGAGCAACATAGAGTTAAAATAAAAGTTATGGCATAGTATTGGCCTCAGCTAACAAGTAAGCACTCTGACTTTGAGAGTACACATCTAGACACCTCAGCTTAGTCTCAACTGACAACTAAACACTGGAGGTGTTCAGATGATCATTTTTGATAGTTGGAATGTTCAACTAACACAATGGACACAAGTTAAGATGACTAGATGTGCATATATACTCAAAATTGGAATGTTTACTTGCCGGTTGAGATCAAGTTTCGAGTGTCTATTCATGTATTATGCTAAAAGTTATTGATTATAGTCAAGTACCTGAGCCTAGAATCAATCCCAAATTCTTTTTTGCTGCTGCAAAACACACAAATGACAGTTCAATCAGTCACAATAAGACTGAAATAAATGCACATTCATCTACATTAACATATTAAAGAAAGCAACAAATACCTTTGGAGCAAAAGAAGTTATTTTTGCTGTCACTTTGACATTGTCCTTCGCTATAAAAACACTTAGAACAATCTTTAGACACTTCCCAATCCAATGTGAAATTAGAACTCAACAACTCAAACAAATCAGATGGAACTGGTACTGAAGTTGGAATATACTTCAAAGGCAATCGAATAATCGAGCAGTTTGCAGGAAGATCATCCTCATCAACTGGAATACTATAGTTTCTATGATCTGTTCTTGGTTTATGATAGTATAAGTTAAATCCATCACAATTCCAGTACTTCTCATAACGTCGAAAATAACCATCTATCTCCTCATTAGTACTACCATTCATACATTTGAACAAAGTGATATTGTTGAATACACCAAATGAAACAGAAGGTGTATTAGGAAAAGATAAGTTCCTTTCAAAGGATTTACAACTTCTAGTAGCTAAATAACCTTCAAGAATCGAGTCCGAAAGATCGATACCATCAACCCATAGCCACTTCTTGTAAGCATTGTATGTCACACCTTCAATCTCAACTTTTGGATATTGAAAAGTGTTGTTACAATCAATCTTTGATAATCCACAATATGGTTTATTGAATTCTGAAAAAGGATAACTCATGCTACCAAGTCTTCCACAATTGAACTCTTTTGGACAAGATAATTTACTCTCAACTTCAACTAAATTGAATATAACAACATGAAACATAAAGAACATAGCAAAAAAATAGGCTAAAGCCATAAGTGTNAAAGGATAACTCATGGTACCAAGTCTTCCACAATTGAACTCTTTTGGACAAGATAATTTGCTCTCAACTTCAACTAAATTGAATATAACAACATGAAACATAAAGAACATAGCAAAAAAATAGGCAAAAGCCATAAGTGTAACTCTAAAAAAACTTCAACTAAGTATATCATACATAAGTAGAAAAAATTATTATAAGACAAAATATTAGTATTACCAAAAATGTTCTCTAGTTCACTCTCAATCCATTTTATACTATAGTTTGGACTTTCTTTTAAAAAAATGACAAAAATGGTCCCTTATGTTTAGGAGTATGTTCAATTTAATCCCTTAAGTATCTTCTAAGCAAGTTTTGGTCCTTTAAGTTTGTCAAATTAGACACTTTTAGTCCTCCTCCAAACATTTAGCAAACTCTACTATAAGTCTAATTAGACACTTTTAGTCCTCCGCTAAATATTTAGCAAACTATACTAGTTAGACGTAACGAAAACCATGAAAAAAGAAAGATTTAACCCGAAACATTAGGAAAATCTTATTAAATTCTGAAAATTATTGCACTTCTAATCTGAGTTATTTTTCACAATTCATGTATAACCAAACATGTAGAGTTTGTTAAACATTAGAAGGAGGACTAAAAGGTGCTCGTTATTTTGGCAAACTTAAAAGACGAAAATTAAAGAACTATTTTGAATCTACCTCCAAATATAAAGGACTATTTTTGTTCTTTCCAAGACTTATTATCTCATCTTGTATCAATAATTCAAACAAGCACTAAAGATTATAAAAACAAAATGGTAGGGACCATTAACTCATTAAGCTTGCAAGTGGAAATATGAAAATGAAATTTTTTGAGTATTTTGCTTACCAACTTTTCATTGACCGTAACTTTAGCCGAATTAAGAGACTTTCAATATAATTTGACCATTAAAAAAATAATCATATATTTAATAATTAATCTAGAAAAAAAAAATACTTTTTGAATTAGTCTATGCCTGGGTTTCTACTCCATTGTACTTTTCTGACAACAAGTGGTGACAGCTAATATAATTAAAATGCATTTTGCTTAAAGACTATTCTTATTAATTTACGTGACACCGTTTGACTAATGTGAAGTTTGAAAAAAAAAATAAACTTTTAAAATTTGTGGTTTAAAATAAGTTGTAAACTCATTTTATTAAGGATAAAAAGTAATTTTAAATTTGAGTTATGTCTAATTATAGAAAGGCGGTTTTTTTTTAGATAGATCAAAAAAAAAGTGTGTAACGTAAATTGGGACTGAGGGATTAGTGTACTTTGAGAGCAAACTTCTTTGAATGTACTAAACCATTGAATAAAAGCAAAGACAAAGAAAAAATATACTTGTTTAATTAAAAAAATATATTTGTTTAATTTTAATAAAATAAATGAATATAGAAATGGAATATTCTTTTTTTGTTTTTGTCATTTTTTTTTTGGCAGGTCAACTATTGGCTAAAGCTAGAACATGGAATATAGAGGTTCATCCATTTGAAGTTGGAGTTAGGAAAAAGTCGATTTTGCCCTTAATCCTAATGGAGCTCTAACTTGAGAATAATTTTTAAACTATAGTCAAAAGTTGAGGGGTAAATTTGGACTTTTTTCTCAAAGAATTTGGACACGTGAAGTTCACCTATTTTAAGTTGGAGCTTCAATAATATACAAGGGCAAATATTAGACGATTTGGTAACGATAAAATATGAATGGATCAAAAGTGTAATTGAATCNGTGCTTGTTTGTGCACTATGAAAGTTGGAGGTCAAAGTTAAAATTTGAAGTCAAGTTTAAGGTCCAATATATGTATTATGCCTTTAATAAAATAAATGAATATAGAAATGGAATATTCTTTTTTGTTTTTTTTTTTTTTTTTTTTTTTGGCAGGTCAACTATTGGCTAAAGCTAGAACATGGAATATAGAGGTTCATCCATTTGAAGTTGGAGTTAGGAAAAAGTCGATTTTGCCCTTAATCCTAATGGAGCTCTAACTGAGAATAATTTTTAAACTATAGTCAAAAGTTGAGGGGTAAATTTGGACTTTTTTTCTCAAAGAATTTGGACACATGAAGTTCACCTATTTTAAGTTGGAGCTTCATTAATATCCAAGGGCAAATATGAGACGATTTGGTAACGATAAAATATGAATGGATCGAAAGTGTAATTGAATCACTTTCACTCATAGATACAAAAACCTTTATCATAAAAAATAAAAAATAAAAAAGACAGAAAGAGTAACCGTTTATAACACACATGTGATATAACAAGCTAGAATTAAAGTTAGATATACTAAGATACATAGTTCAAGAAACCTATTATCTATGTTGCTCGGACTCTTCAAAATTGTTGGATTCTTCAAAATCCACTACTTTTGGAGTATCCGACACAGTAGAGGATATTTTCGAAGAGTCGGAGCAGCAACATAGCAAGAAACTTCTCACATAGCAACAACACTGCTACTACTTTGTATTAGCTACTATAGTACTAGAGCAAGTAATCCATTTATCAGTCACAGAATTTGGTGAAGGTTGTGATTTAGCTTGATTCAGCAATAACTTAGCTCTCTTCTCATTGTCAAATTCACTAGTCTGAATCTCTTTTAGAGTATCCAAAACTTCAGTCATAGTAGGCCTCATGTCCCTATCTGTCTGTAAGCATAGAAATGCCAACTCTGCAACTGATCTAGTCATTTCCCAAATCTTGGTATCTGAATCGAATCCCAGGGATGGATCGATCAACTCGTTGAATGCACATTTCACAATCTTGTTTATAGCAAAGCTAGCTAAATTAATCTCTTGACTATGCCTCATCATATCCACAGCTGGCATTGATGAAATGAGTTCAACAAGGACCACCCCGAAGCTATAAACATCACTTTTTATGGTCAGCTCGTAACATTCATGATACTTTGGATCGATATAGCCAGGGGTCCCCCGGGGTGCAGTTGAGATATGAGAGACATCATTTGGGAAGAGACGTGATATCCCGAAATCTGCAACTTTGACACTGAAACTCTGATCAAGGAGTATGTTATTAGTCTTGACATCACAGTGTATTATGTCAGAAGCATGAAGGTAAGCCAATGCACCAGCAGTTTCTATGGCAATGTTCAAGCGGACTGGCCAGGTGAGTGATCTGTTCTTCGCTCTGTCACCATGGAGGTGATCAGCTAGAGTTCCATTAGGAATGTATTCATAGACAAGGATTAGTTCACGGCTACGCCTTGAAGTGCAGCCATAAAGGGTGACAAGATTGGTGTGCCTTAGCCTAGTAAGGATCTCAATTTCATTTACAAACTGCTGCATTTGTTCAGAGTTGTGCTCGTACAGGCGCTTCACAGCAACCTCTCGTCCATCCTTAAGTTGTCCTAGTCATTAATGAACAAGTATTAGGCACATGAAGAAAGAACTGAAGCATAGCTCAGTTAGATTAGGAAGTCTCTCACCATAGTAAACAGTTCCGAACCCTCCATCTCCAAGAATTCGAGAGGATTTAAAATCATTCGTGGCTTCTTCAAGTTCTGAATAAGAAAAGACTGGGATGCCAAAGTATATACTGCCTCCATCAACATCATTTTTAAATATATATGACAATTTCCTTGTTGAGAGGAAGTGGGGTGGATTATATTTCCTCTTCTTGTAGCACCAGATAAAGTAGACAGCTAAACAAGTTATCATCACCAATACTCCACCAAACACTGGAAATAAATAAAAATCGAAGGCTATTCAAAAAAAAAAAGAAAAAAAGAAGCAAAACATCGCAATCTCTCAACTCCACTTAGTCATTATGAATATGTTTTGAGCATTTACCACAATGAAAAAGAAAATTCAAAGAACATGTATGGAAATTCTGAAATACAAAAGAAAGATGAGGTTGATGGATATTTAACTACCTGTTCCAAGAATCAGTCCCAACTCTCTTCTATTTGCTTTTGCATCTAAACAGAAGAGGGAAAATTATCAGATGTCATATGAAACAAAAAAGGACCCTAAGAAATATGCATTTGACCTTGAACATGTTAATTATTTTGAGATGTCTACCTTTGTAACAAAGAAAATTGTTCTTCTTATCAGTCTGGCATCGACCTCCACCATAGTGACATTTGCTACAGTCATCAGACAGTTTCCATTCTACTAGAAATTCAGGATGTAAGAAGTTGACCAAATTACCAGGTTCTGTTGGGTAATATGGCAATCTGATAAGTGAACAGTTGGCTGTATGATTGCCTGCTAGAATGTCTTCATCATCAACTCCATAAAACTTGTAGTATATGGTGAATCCATCACAGCCATCATATGAGTAATAACCAACAAAATGATCTTTCATATTCTGATTAATGTATGGGTTGTTACTACTAGTCCTGTTGCATTTGAAGAAGTTCTGAAGGTGAACTGCAGTGTAAGAAATAGAAGGAGAGTCTGAAAGGGAAATATTTTCGTTAAAAGCCTGGCACTTGTTTTTCCTCAATATAGTTTGAAGATTCGGGTCCACGACCCAAACTGTATAACTATACTCCTTGCCTATACCATAGAACCATTCTCCTCCAGGAACCAGTTGGACTCTTGGAAATGGTTTAACATCACAACCAGATATGGGAACTATTCCGCAGTCGGGTTGTGTGGAAAGAGAGAAAGGAAAGCTCAGGTCAGTAAGATTTCCACATGAAAAGGTCTTTGGACAAGTTGAATCATTTCTCCCCTTTGCCTGAACTAACATCACAAGAAGAGATAAAATAAAGCAAACAGACGAAGAAGCCAAAGACATATTGTGAATCCTACTGCAAGAAGATCAAAGCTAGCTGAAGTTTTGTCAATTGCAACTCTAGCTCACCAGACTTGTATCTTATAAGATCAAGTGCCATAACTTCTAAACACTTAATCTATTAATAGTCTCCATCTTACTGGTAAAACTTGTCAAAAAGAAATACTAGGTGGAACCAAACATAATCAGACTTACTGAGGAAATAAAGGCAAGGCTTAGAAAAAATGAAAACTTCCACATCAGTAAAGACTTGACTTCTTGACTCTGCAATATACCAGGCAACTTCTTATCAGTTTCAGGACCAAAGTCTTCAAAAATGGTTGACTTAACCTGTAGAAATATGAAAAGGAAAAGGTTCTAGTCACACCCCAAAACAAAACTAAAGATAGTTTGATAATGTAAAAAGAATACTGCATACTTATCAGGTAGCTTCATATCTCCTCCTTATGGTGAACAAATCCAGTCTTCCATTTGCTCATTCTCACTAGAAATTACCAAGAAAGTTTTTCAAGTATAGCAGAGTATATACGGTGTAAGCTAGAAATACTTGCAATGTTCCAAGCCATCTTCTATAAAATTTTGAAAAAGTAACAAATCAGCAATCAGTATTCTAGAATATGGAACACTGGCCCCTCTATTCCATGACTAACATTGAAACAATAGTGCATATCACTATGACTAAATACTCATAAATTTGTAACGATGGCCCTTCAATTCCATGAAACATTAACCTTATCTTCTTCTTTTTTCTCTAACTTCTCCCATCATTTTCTGTTACACCAGCTTTTGATCCCAAAAAGAAAAGAAAGTGTGTCATTGGACGGAGCCACTGCTTTACATTTTCCAACCTTCCAGTGTATATAACAGCTCTTATATAATGAAACTAAAAATTGAATCACTTTCACTCGTAGATACATTGCTCAAGAAACTTCTCCGAGTAGTACATCACAGTCTCTCAAAATCTACATCAATAACAAAGGAAGGGGGTACAGAACTACTTTGTATTAGTTATACTAGAGCAAGTAATCCATTTGCCAGTCACAGAATTTGGTGAAGGTAGTGATTTAACTTGTTTAAGCAATAACTGATCTTCTGATTCGGGGNTATATAATGAAACTAAAAATTGAATCACTTTCACTCGTAGATACATTGCTCAAGAAACTTCTCCGAGTAGTACATTCATAGTCTCTCAAAATCTACATCAATAACAAAGGAAGGGGGTACAGAACTACTTTGTACTAGTTATACTAGAGCAAGTAATCCATTCACCAGTCACAGAATTTGGTGAAGGTAGTGATTTAACTTGTTTAAGCAATAACTGATCTTCTGATTCAGGGAAAGGAAATACTTTCTTTTCATTGTCAAATTCACTAGTCTGAATCTCCTTTAGAGTATCCAAAACTTCAACCATAGTAGGCCTCATATCCCTATCTGTCTGTAAGCATAGAAAAGCCAGCTCTGCCACTGAAGTAGTCATTTCCAAAATCTTGGTATCTGAGTCGAACCCCAGGGATGGATCGATCAACTCGTGAAATGCACATTTTACGATCTTGTTTATAGCAAAGTTAGCCAAATTAATTTCTTGGCTATGCCTGTTCATATCCACAGCTGGCATTGATGAAATGAGCTCAACAAGGACTACCCCGAAGCTATAGACAGTACTTTTACTAGTCAGCTGATAACATTCTTGATACTTTGGATCAATATAGCCAGGGGTCCCCCGGGGTGCAGTTGAGATATGAGAGACGTCATTTGGGAAGAGACGTGATATCCCGAAATCTGCAACTTTGACACTGAAATTCTGATCAAGGAGTATGTTATTAGTCTTGACATCACAGTGTATTATGTCAGAAGCATGAAGGTAAGCCAATGCACCAGCAGTTTCTATGGCAATGTTCAAACGGACTGGCCAGGTGAGTGATCTGTTCTTCGCTCTGTCACCATGGAGGGATCAGCAAGAGTTCCATTAGGAATGTATTCATAGACAAGGAGTAGTTCATGGCTACGCCTTGATGTGCAGCCATAGAGGGTGACAAGATTGGTGTGCCTTAGCCTAGTAAGGATCTCAATTTCATTTACAAACTGCTGCATTTGTTTGAAGCTGTGCTCGTAAAGGCGCTTCACAGCAACCTCTCGTCCATCCTTTATTTTTCCTAGTCATTGATGAACAAGAATTAGGCACATGAAGATATAGTTGAAACATAACTCAGTTGGATTAGTTCCTCACCATAGTAAACAGTTCCAAAACCTCCATGTCCAAGTACTCTGGAGGAACTGAAATCATTTGTGGCTTTTTCAAGTTCTGAATAAGAGAAGACTGGGACACCAAAGTATTTGCTCCCTCTCTCAACATCATGTTTAAATATATCCGAGAATTTCTTTGCTGAGAGGTAGTGGGATGGACTAAGTTTCCTCTCCTTGTAACACCAGATAAAGGAGTCAGCTAAACAAGTTATCATCAACAATCCTACTCCACCAAAAACTGAAAGAGAAGTCAGTAAACCAGGTCACTCGAATAAAAAAAATAAAAAAAGATAGCAAGGAGAAGGAATTTTCCTTTTTTTTTGATGAAAAAAGGTAATAGATTTCACTAAAGAGTGCCAAGAAGGTATAAGAAAGAGAACAGACTACAAAATTTCCTTCTATATGTTGAATGAATGCAAAATATATAACATAGCGTTCATATCCGATACAATGCTTTATCTACACCTTAAGTATAGACTTTTCAAACATCTAGATTTGACATGAAGTATTTTTCCCTCCTATCATCATTAGAACATCTGTCATTCTTCTCCTGCCAGACATTCCAGAAAGAATTTTCCCTCAACTCCATTATCCATATGTTTTGTGTAACGGAACTGTTTGAACTGAAAGAATTTAAATCTCTTCTTTATGTTTCTTTATGTCAAGAGAAAGTTGTTGAACTTATACCACTATAAAGATGAAAACTCAAATGATATGCATAGAAATACTGTAATAGCAAATAGCATTGCATCTTAATATATATCAAAACTACCTGTGCCTAGAACCAGCCCCACCATACTTCTTCTAGTCATTGCCGCATCTACAAAAGAGAAAATGTTATGACATATTATCGATATGTGATATGAAAACAAAAAAGGACCCTAAGAAATATGCACTAGACTTTGAACATGTTGATTATTTGGAACTGTCTACCTTTTTGACAATAAAATTTGTTGGTTGTATCCGTCCGACATTGACCTCCATCATAGTGACATTTGTTACAGTCATCAGAGAGTTTCCATTCTACTAGAAATCCGGGAGTAAAAAAGTTTCCATCTAATGTTGGGCGAATTGGCAATTGGAGAAGTGAACAGTTTGTAGTAAGATTGCCTGCTCGAACGTCTTCATCATCACCTCCAGGAAGCTTGTAGTATATGCTAAAGCCTTTACAACCATTGTATATTTTATAACCAGAAAAATGCTCGTTGTTCTTCAGGGTACTACTAGTGCTGTTGCATCTGTAAAAATCGCTTGTATATATTTGGAGAATTTTGAAAGAAATAGAAGGAGAATCTGGAAGGGAGATATTTTTGTTAAAAGCCTGGCACTTGTTTTTCCTCAAGATAGTTTGAAACTTCGGGTCCACGAGCAAAACTGTATAACTAAACGGCACACTTATAGCATCATACCAATCTCCTCCAGGAAGCAATTGGATTCTTGGATATTGTTTAACATCACAACCAGAAATGGACATTATTCCACAGTCAGGTTGTGTTAGAAGAGTGAACGGAAAGCTCAGGTCAGTAAGATTTCCACATGAAAAGGACTTTGGACAAGTTGAATCATTTCTCCCCTTTGCCTGAACTAAGATCAAAAGAAGAGATAGAATAAAGCAAACAAAAAAAGAAGCCAAAGCCATATTGAATCAATACTGCAAGAAGAGGAAAGAGAGCTGAAGATTTGTGAATTGCAACTCTAGCTAAACAAACTATCTTATAGGATCANATTTGGAGAATTTTGAAAGAAATAGAAGGAGAATCTGGAAGGGAGATATTTTTGTTAAAAGCCTGGCACTTGTTTTTCCTCAAGATAGTTTGAAACTTCGGGTCCACGAGCAAAACTGTATAATTAAACGGCACACTTATAGCATCATACCAATCTCCTCCAGGAAGCAATTGGATTCTTGGATATTGTTTAACATCACAACCAGAAATGGACATAATTCCACAGTCAGGTTGTGTTAAAAGAGTGAAAGGAAAGCTCATGTCAGTAAGATTTCCACATGAAAAGGACTTTGGACAAGCTGAATCATTTCTCCCCTTTGCTTGAACTAAAATCAGAAGAAGAGATAGAATAAAGCAAACAAAAGAAGAAGCAAAAGCCATATTGAATCGATACTGCAAGAAGAGGAAAGAGAGCTGAAGATTTGTGAATTGCAACTTTAGCTAAACAGACTATCTTATAGGCTCAAGTTCCATAACTAGTCGTTATCTTATTCATATATATTTGTAAAAAAGGAAACAGTATGTACAACCAAACGTATAAGAAGGGTCAGACTTATTGAGCAAAAGAAGGGCAAAGTAAAAAGGAAATTTCCATAGTACCTTTTCGTAAACAACCAAACGTATAAGAAGGGTCAGACTTATTGGGAAAAAGAAAGGCGAAGAAGAACAGGAAATCTTCACATTACCTTTTCTAGCCATCAACACCAGTAGAAAGACTTGACTTGTTGACTCTGTGTACTAACAGAGACTTCTCAACATTTGTCAGGACCGTCTCCGGAAATGGAAGATTTCAACTGTAGAAATAGAAGCAATATTCATTTCAGTTGTCTGAAAGTTAAATGGTTTGCAGATACATCCGAAGGCACATAAAGATAGTATGAGAATGAAAATTTCAGGACCAACCTTCCATTTGTTCATTTTTCTCACTATAAACTATCAAGAATATGTTTCCAACCTTCATCCCTAACTTATGGACACTCACCCCAGAAATCCAACACACTGTGAGTGTATGACAAAGATTGAAACAAGAGTGCATATTACGATGACATAATACTTAGATAAATACTTGTACTTACACAGATTTCTAATGCCGGTCCTCAATAACTCCATTAGTTCTCGATTAAAAAGTTCTTAAAATTGCCAGTGTATACAACTTAAACTTCTATAGAAATTAAAAATTGGATCACTTCTACTCATAGTACATAGCTCAAGAAACTTCTCACAGTAGTACATTTCCAGTCTCCAAATTTACATAGAAGTAACAAAGAAACGGAGTATAGAAATCTTGACTACTTTGTACAAGTTATATCAGAGCAAGTAGTCCATTTATCAGTCACAGAATTTGGAGAAGGTAGTGATTTAACTTTCTTCAACAAGAAAATATCTTCTGATTCAGGGAAACGAGGAGCAACTACTATTTTAGATTCATTAGCATTAAGATTAGTCTGAATCTCCTTTAGAGTATCAAAAACTTCAACCATAGTAGGTAAGCCAATGCACCAGCAGTTCAAGCGGACTGGCCAGGTAAGTGGTCCGTCCTTCACTCTGTCACCGTGAAGGTGATCAGCAAGAGTTCCATTAGGAATGTATTCATAGACAAGGAGTAGTTCACGGCTACGCCTTGAAGTGCAGCTATAGAGGGTGACAAGATTGGTGTGCCTTAGCCTAGTAAGGATCTCAATTTCATTTACAAACTGCTGCATTTATTTGCAGTTGTGCTCGTAAAGGCGCTTCACTGCAACCTCTTGTCCATCCTTGAGTTTTCCTAGTCATTGATGAACAAGAATTAGGTACATGAAGAAACAGTTGAAACATTGCTCAGTAGTATTAGGAAGTTCCTCACCATAGTAAACAGTTCCAAAACCTCCATGTCCAAGTACTCTGGAGGAACTGAAAACATTTGTGGCCTTTTCAAGTTCTGAATAAGAGAAAACTGGGACACCAAAGTATATGTTCCATCCCTCAACATCATGTTAAATTACCTAATTACCCTTTTAAAGATTTTTTTTTTAAAAAAAAAAAATTGGCATAAATAACTTCCAATTAGGCAACATATATATAAACTAGAAAAAAAATTCAGGTAGGAATGGCCCACTAATTGAGGAAGAGTTGCCATTTCATTCTTTTTAAAACCCAAAATTGGGGCATTAGAGACAGTGACCAATGGGGAATTCTTAAATCCAAGCATTATAATTTATATCCACTTAGATTCCACAATATTTATGCTTTAACAATTTTCCATGGCCTAATTCAAATGTTGCTGAGTGTTTTTCAAGTATGTTCTTATTTACATTAAGAATCATCTAATAAGGACCACATATAAATAGAAATGGAGGGAGTATTATTTAATGTAGGGAACTTTCTTTTTTGCATATAGTGAATTGAAAATTTTTATGGGTTACCTTTTATTATAATCGATAAAGACATCATACATTTCTAACTTTTCTCACAAAACACAATGGGTTGAGAGGTATCTAAACGTGCACTTTCAAAGTTGGAGTGCTTACTTGCTAATTGAAGCTAAGTTGGAGTGTACACATGAAGACGCCAAGAGAATTCAATATCTACTATATACATGTATAAAATAATTTCGACATTATATATAATGTTATATTCTAGGTGTTTTGATGATTCTCACAAATGCAGGGATCCGGTCCGTGGCAGAGTGCTCTTGTTTAGATTCAAAATGAGGTACAACTGTAAAGCTGTCTTGTCAGGTTGGTTGGTGAAAAGTGCAGTGTACTTCACCAATAGGAAGGGCAGACGAGGTTGTTTGTTTTAGTGGTCAAAACTCTTGTTGGTGATTGATATATACAACAATAAACAAACAACTTTACTCATTCAAAAAGGAGAGAGAGCTAGCAAGTCTTTTCAAGAACTCACAAAGAAAACACTGCAAGGGACCTGGTCCCGGAAAGACTGCGTATGAGAAAAAGACGAAATGACAGCTGTCAGAAAAGCTGTCAACTCTGGTGTGATTGGTGCACGTCTTTTTAGAGAAGCAAACTCTCAGCCAATGGGGTCGTCTCAAGGAGTTTGTGTCCATTTGATATAGTCTCTTCTCACAAGACAAAAACTTAAGATTTGGCAAACAAAAATACACAAGCTTACAAAGAGAAGGTCATCTTCAAGGAAGAACTCAAGCACAACAAAACACATACAACAATGAACCTGATAGACCAAAGAAGAGCAATCTTTACCTGCTGGTGTTGTTGAATGCTTGTAATGTGCTAAACTTGTAAGATTCATTTCACTCTTATAAGAAACATTTCGAACCTTTGTGTGAGTTAGTGTAAGAACATTGTTAGAGTTAACTTTGTGTCCTACGGTTTGAAGTCTATATTAATTAGTGATAGTTAATATAGTGGGCAATGGATGCATTGCTTTGGCTCAGTAAGTAATAGGAGTATTACTTAGAGTGAGACTAAAAGTTTGGTCACAGTGTTGTGGTTGTAATCTGTGTTTCACTTTTGCTTGGACAGGGAACTTATCAAGAGGAATTCATTTTTCTACTGAAAGTGCAACTTTTTGTATCGAACTCAGAATTCACAGAACTAGAGCTCCATACTAAAGTTCAGCTAACGAACCAAATATATTTGAAAATAGACAACCTGAAGATCTAGAACAATTCAGTTGACAGGTTCGATTAGTATTATATCTCAATAAGTTCATTTGCTCTTGACTGAACAATAAAAGCCTGATTTTCATGTAAATAGTAGCAAAGGAAACAAAAGTGATTGATCACATTTCTTGAATGCTCATTGACATGAGATGAAATCTTCTCATTGCTATTTGTTTTTAATCCTGTGATTAGAGCATTTCCTTGTTGAAATATTTAGGGGTTTATTGTTAGATTTTGATTGTGTTTCTTTTGCTGTAAAGAAGAAACTGTAAATTATAGGACTCTTATATACAGAAATTACTTTTAATTTATACAGTTCAGAAAAGTCATTTACACATTAGCTAATACCACAATCATGCAAAAAGGAAGCGATGGATTAAAGAAAATAAGTAGTAATTAAATAGTATCAAAAGAAGAATTACATAACAGAAAAAAGAACAAGTAGGTAACACAAGAAAGAAAATAGTTACTCTGGAAATAACAATAAAGAAAATAGTCACTCTGGAAATAGTAAAATCAAAACTAAGCAAATACTAAAATCAAAACTAAGCAGGAAAAGGAGTGTTGAAGATCCATATAGGTGGACTAAATTTGTGATAGGATTCACCAGTATAGTGAGGCTGAATTGTATCGTCAAGCAAGTTATATATGCCCATGTCCTTGCCGCCTCCTTTTTCATTAGAATAGTATGCGGTAGAACAATCATCAGTAAAATAAATATGATTAGCCTTGCATCCATACTGTTCAACATCAACAGCCACAGAGGCACTAAATCCGAGGAAGAGTGATCTGTTGTCCAAATCATTAACCTCTTCATAACTCTCATTATCAACATCAACCTTGCAAACAACAAATTCTTCAACACCATAGGTCTTTGTTTCGGGATGGTTACAAATTCCATCTCGAGTGATTACAAATAGTTCACCTTGAGAATGCACAATGTAGAGTTTCATTCCACAGATAAAATCAGAAGGAATGCCTTGAACTATCCTTCCAATAGTTGGTTCTAACCCTCCTCTAAAGTCCAATATTACAACGCGTCCTCGAACATCAACCCCATAAAATTGTCCATCATGCCATGTTACATCAGAATAAGTGGCTATGCGCGTTTCAACTGTGATAAAAGCATTTTTTCCAGGTTTCCAATAAGCTAATGTACGAGGAACTCCTTGACTAATCATTAAAATATAGTCGTCGTCGTCATGAGGATCTGAAGAAAGCACGGCTTTTTGAACATAATACTCACAGTAACCGCGTTCATTATCAGAATCAAAACCTTTCAATGTGGTCATGTGAGGCAATTGTATCAGAGTATGAGAATTGAGATGGAACAAATTCATATTCCCTTCCCCATCTGCTGTGAAAAGCCACCCTGGAATTCCAACACCCAAACAGCGTTTTCCAACAAGTTGTGGAAAATTCATGGTGTAAGTAATACCTTTCGTTAAGTCGAAAAACTCACGGTTTTCTTCATTCCCTTCCTTCTCTGCCAGCATCAACAATGGAACTGGAACTGCAACTCCAACTTTCTCCGCAACCATGATTTTGAACGAAAAGTACCAAACTTTGATTTGATGAATAAACAAAACCTAGCTAATCTGATCCCCTTTTATAAGAAGACAAATCGAATCCTAATTTGGTGTTACTTAGATTTACGACATACGGAAGGAACCCTTTTATTTTCGGATTCATAAGCCGATCCGAATCCTCATATTGGGTTAAGGGCTGACGTGGCCAAGAGATGAGTTCACTCATCTAATAATGTGTGAAGGAATTAATAAAGGAAAAAAAAAATTAAATTATACACATGACATTTTTTTATAGGTCAATACATAATTGATATTTTAAATATTACTTTCCTTATATATTAACTTTTAGTAAGACCCAAAAATAGATTATAATGAAATTTTTACCTTTTCCTGGCTTAGCAACACCTTTAGCTTCGAAGTTTATTGTTTAAGATGTGGTGGATCTATTTTTGGATCTAGGAAGTAACTTGGAATCCGATAAAGATGTGGCGATGCTGGATTATCTCAATTAATGTGAAATAGATAGAATTTAGAAGGCAGATTAAAATTTAATATGATTTTTAGATATTTTAAGTTATTAATTATTTTTTGTTTGTGCAAATTTAATGTGAAGAGGTCCATTAAGTCCATAATTAAAGAATATTTCGTCATCGATGGTTGATGTATTTTTTAAACACGTTGAAGCAAGTACGTCGACGGGACGTGCTTGCTTCGGCATGAACTCTCTATCTTATATAATACTAGATGATGGGTGCCCATGTGCACATGAGCTCAATATTTATCTATTTGTATTTTGTATAAATTAGTATGTTTGAATGAAAATTTGGAAGTTGCGTAAATTTATTTATTGGTTAGTAATAGCATGTCGTTAGACTGTTACTATGCACACACATACATTATCAAAAGTATTACCTAGGTGAAGCATTTTGTTTGAGTTGTTGGTATGCACACATTGATGATTGCACAGGGGATACATGCACACTATTTATATATGCAAAAATAGCAACGCAGCCGACTACTATGTCACAGCCATTTGGTTCTTCGGAATTTGCTAACATATGACTACTATGTTGTTGGTGGCCATTTGAAACTTCATAGTTACCATTAGAATGTCGTGCTTGACAAAATACATATCGACTCTATTGTTGATCATCATTTAGTTACTCACAGTTACCATTACGATTGTATAGTCGTGTGATTTCATGCTTGACCTGTAGAGACATTAATGATGGTTTGCTTGTTAATTAAAGTAGAAGTGTTTAAATAATGAATGTAAAGAGGATAGTAGCAGTAGAGTTGAGTTAGGTGTGTGACATACATATATACCTTTTAAGGTATCAGGCGTGTAGCGTATATTCAAAACAACAATGTAACGTTGCAGAAAGAAAACAGTTTGAGGTCTTCTTTGCTTCAAAAACACTCGGAAAAATCAAATGATAAAATAAATTGTTAACACAAATTGAGACTAATTGTTTTATCATGCCTTCAAAATCCCAACAACAAAGTGTAAAATAAAACTAATACTAAGACGGAAAAATTTATCGTAATAGAGGCATAATTATGACTTTGGTATGTGAGGAATTATTTTTAAATTTAAAAAAATGTGGGTCCTACTTTCTTATTTACATTATTATTTCTCTCTCCTATATTTACTTATTTTTTATGAATAAAAAGTTGTGTGAGTCCTATTCTTCTTATTTTACATTGGTATTCTCTTTTCCTTACATTTTACTCCACAGACGTTCTATTTTCCATTTCTTTTGTTTTCCTTTAAAAAAAAAAATTCTTCTTTCCTCTAATTTTTTAGATAAACTTTGACTCATGAATTTTATCTACTCATTTTTTTATATCATTCGTATATTTATCTTTTCCATTTGATAATTAGCAGGTATATTATTTTTATTTTTTAAATTATATCAAAAATATGGAAGAAAATGAGGATAAAATTCTCACCTATGAAATAAAATTTTAGACTTTAGATAGACAATTAACTATACTATTAATATCCTCCATTTGGTATGTGTATTTAAGTCTGATTGATCAATTTTTTCACTTATTAAATTGAGCTATTTTATCAATTTTTATATTAATAAACCACACCAACCTTTTAAAAATTTGAGAAAATCAAAAAACTTAATTTTATTGATTCAGTTGGTTTGATAAATGAAAAAATTAATCAATCCAACGTATATATACGTAATGGGGAATTTTCATAGCTAGTTAATTGACTACCTAGGCGTTCATCTCATAGATTAACATTTCAATCTTCATTTTATAATTTTCTCCCAGATTTTTCCTTTTCATATTCTTGAATCTTGATATGATGTTTTTTTAAGAAAAAAATTGTGCAAGCCAATTATCAAATGGAGAAAGATAAATATATAATAAATAATATAAGAAGAATTGAGTAAATTAAATTCACGATTGAAAAAAAATTAATCTGAAATCAACAAAGAATTAGAAAGGAAAAAAGAGGTGAAAGGAAAGAAATTGAGAAAAAAAGTGTGAAAAGCAAAATAGGAGAGAGAAAGCCCCCAGGTATCATTCAAACATGATAATTTTTTATTCATAAAAATTAAGTAAAGGTAGAGAGAGAAATAACAATGTAAATGAAAAAGTGACACTTGTTTCGAATTTTTAAAAAGATATCTTAATTATGCGGGAGTTCTATTACCCTATTAAACAATTTTGAACTGATATTATTACATCATTACATAGAAAGTTTGTACACTCTCTCAAGGAGAGTGATGAACAACCAAAAATAACTAATATAATTTTATTTTTACAAGTATTTTATTATAAAATATATTTTCTTATTATTTTAACTTTTTTTCGTTATTATTTTTTCTCTTTTTTGTCTTTCTTCTTCAAAAATTCATTGTCATCTCAATTGAAGCTTCTCACACTCAAGGTCACCATTTTTACCACAACTTCACCTTCCCTTTTTTACTACTATTAGTTTTACTCTCTTTAATTTTAGAACTTTATCTAAATATTTTCTTACATTTCGAACAATTTGATAAACTTATTAGATTTCAAGAAGGTTAGGAGGTATCATATAGTTTTTTTTATCCGATTTCAATCAAGTTCTTTCAATTTTCGGGGAATTCATTGATTCTTTTAAAATTATTATTTCTAATTTTGAAGTTATATAGAAAGGAGTAATTGATGATACCTTAAAATTTTAAATTTACTTAGAAAAATAATTAGTTTTGTTTTCAATAAAGTCTAGAAAATAGTATGATTTTTTTTATATAAAAAAATCATTGAAATAAAGAATTTCAGTGGAGAAGAAGAAGAAAAAGAAAATATAAAAATGAGAGAGAGTTCAACTTGATGTGGGGGGTGGGGTGAGAGTGGGAGGTGAAGAAAAAGAAAGAAAATGGAGGAATGGATCAACTTGCAAGTGTGTGTGTGGGTGGGGGAGGGAGGTGGGGCGGGGGGGGGGGGGATAAAGTGAAATTTAAGATGAAATCAAAATTAAAATAAATCAAAAAGTAAGAGAGAGAGAGAGAGAGGAAATAAAGGGAAAAAAGATAAAGAAAAAACTTAGAATGAAATAAAAATTTAAATTAAATTAACACGTGTCAAGTAATGATTGGTGTGTGACTACACTTGCTTCTTAAAATCTGGGCTGCTCGAAAAATGATATAATAATATCAATTTAATATTGTTTAGTGGGCTAATATGACGATTGCAAAATTAAGATGTCTTTTTAAAAATTTGAGACAACTTCAGTAGTGATTTTATGTCTTTTCTCTTAAAAAACAATCCCTCACAGAACATCATGTCATACTTGCCTCTACCACCATAAAAATTTCCATACTAAGTAGGAGTTTGGCCATGTGATACCATATAACGTTATGAAATCGTGAGATGAAATCAGCGTTGACATACGATTTCACGCTGATTCCATCTCATGATTTCATATCATGAGATAGAATATCATGTTCTCCAAAAATCACGATATGGGAATTCAATATCATGATTTGGGATTTTTTAAATACAAAAATTAACTCACAAGTTTGTATTTTGTTAAAACAACGCCACATTTTATTTATTAACCATTTGTTCCATATGTTAATAAAATTTATTTTGGTGATGTATATTTGATAATCACTACTTTCAATATGTTTGATTTTAGCACGAAATTAATGCACTAAAAATGTGTAATTGCACACAAGTGAAACAAGGCATGAATCACTATGATATTAACACACAACTGTAAAATTGTCATAGCTTGTACAATGTTACATAATTATTTGCGAGAATACCAAAGGAGTGATGAAATACTTATGGTCTATGAACATGGAAATATAGTTGCAAATGATATTGACCAACAAATGACTCAAGATTCGTCTTCTCAGTCATATGATCGAGAAATGCAAGTTCAACGTGAGGAGATTGTATGTACTATATGGGAGAATTATATTAAAGACTAGTATACTACAATTTATGTTCAAATTTTTTATTGAATTAAAGTTTGATCAATTAAAGTTAGATGAAACAATTACTTAAGTGGAGAACAAATAACTTTGTAATAATTTATTATGCGATTTTATAAGTTTTTGTTTATTTAGTAAGATTGACTAAACAATTTAGGTTATTTTAATAGTTTTACAACTTCTGAGATTCTTATGTTTAAGAAAAATATACAACACAAAATTTTCATATCGCATGTCAAAACAAAACTTCAATTTCATCTCATGATTTCATATTATTATATACATATTGTGCTTTCATATCACGATTCAATATCACATGGTCAAACGGGCCCTAAGACAACTATATTTCAACCGGCAAAATCTTTATTCTATTTGCATTGATTCAACTAATTAGAAATAAAATAAAAATGAACATGGAACTCAAAAAAATGCAAAGATTGTTTAATTGAATTTATTAATCAATTTGTGTAAGCTACAATATCAAATTCCAAAACAATTTTAGACTTCAGAATTTGAGGAATATTTATGGAAGCATGTTATTTTATCTTAATACAAAAGGAAACATCACTCAGAGTCAAAGTTCAAACTATTAAGCTGATTAGCTGACTATCCAGTTTACTCTTTAACTATGAAAAAAAAGAAAAAATACCAAACAGAAATGATACCTTCATAGTATATTTTTAGTTGTCGAGTATTGACTTAGCACATATTTAAATAATACATAAATGATAACTTTGCTTTGAAAAAATACGTCGAGAAAATGACTATTACTAATAGCAAGAATATATTAGAAACTAAAGTGATAAATTATCTTGATTTTCTAAACTGTGTCAAGATGAAGATCCATAACAGGTGAGAAAACTATCAACGAGAGAAGAATAAAACGTTCAAATACATTAGATGCCCAAATAAGAACTTACTCAAACGAAGGAAGAAAATCTTAAAGATGAAAGGAAAAGAGTAAATATATAGGCAGGGGCGGCTCAACGTAATTGGGGGCCTAAAGCGAAATTTCAATTCGCAGCCTAAAATATAAATACACTTCATATACATATTTATTCAAAAAAAAAAAAAGTACACTATTAAGATGAAAATTATTAGTACTTAATATTGTTTTTTGAGTTACTAGTTTTAGGTAAGATTTTATCAACACAACATTGAAAAACATCCTTTAAGTGAGACAATTATTATATGCATTGTTAACATAATGATATATGTAATAAGTTGATAAATATTAAATAAAGATAAGAGTTAGAAGTTTAGAATCATAGAATTTGACTCAAAAAATTGATGACTTGGTATATCTCATTTTAATATGCTTAGAGTAATGCTTGAAACTAAAATTTAAAAAGAAATAAAAAATAATTCGTAATTCACTTTGTTCAACACTTTTCACTTTTAATTCTTATTTTTAACAAAGTACAAAAGATGTTAAAGCGGATAAAATAATTTATTTTTAAAAGAATTATACTTTTTATCATAAATAATTAATTTTTCTATAAAAAATTTAACACATAATTTATTCTTCACAAAAATTTGGGGCCCCCAAAATTTGGGGGCCTAAGGCGAAGGCCTTATTTTTGCAAGCATAGAGCCGGCCCTGTATATAGGAGAGCAACATAAAAAAAATATAACAAAAAAAAAGTACCTCAAAATTGAAATAGAGATGAATGGAAGATGTAAGTGAGAGAGAATAGAAAAAAAAAAAAAAAAACACTGCAAATTCTCCCACTTGCGCTGAAGAATGGAAAATAAAAGAGGTGTTGAAGCCATATCAATACGTGTCCCAAGGTAAGAAAATGAAAAGAGTGCAATTACTGGTCTAAATTTGTAGGCATAAATTAGAGAGAGTTGAACGGTCACAATTGCCTTAAATGTGAAGTGAATGACATGAAGCTAACACTCACTCTTCTAACATAGTAGAAAGTGAATATATTTAAATATCTATGTTCTATATTAATTTAGAAGTATGAACCCAAAAAATTTAAAATTAAATTACCTAATTACCCTTTTAAAGTTTTTTTTTTTTAAAAAAAAATTGGCATAAGTAACTTCCAATTAAGCAACATATATATAAACTAGAAAAAAATTGGAAAAATTACTGAAATACACGTCTTATGTTTCTCTTATTTCCAATATCCCCTTCTATTTCTAAAAAACCTCTAAAATCTCTTATTTCTTTAATGTATCCGAGCTACATATTAATCTATCCGAGCCAGTATTTAAAATATCCGAGCTACATACTATGTATCCGATTTATTTTATAATGTATCTGAGCTACATATTATGTATATGGTTTATGCTATAATGTATCCGAGATACTCTTTAATGTATCCGAGTTACATATTATGCATCTGATTTATGTTACTTTTTAAGGGATTAATGTAATTACAAACTAAAGATGGATAGCTTATAATTTAACTATGTGATTCCTAATATTTATTCAGGTAGGAATGGCCCACTAATTGAGGAAGAGTTGCCATTTCATTCTTTTAAAATCCAAAATTCGGGCATTAGAGACAGTGACCAATGGGGAATTCTTAAATCCAAGCATTATACTTTATATCCACTTAGATTCACATTATTTATGCTTTAGCAATTTTTATAATCGATAAAGACATCATACATTTCTAACTTTTCTCACAATTTTTTTTTAAAAAAAAATGCCATTTAAATTCAATTAATTCTCATAATGATTGCTATTGATTAGTTAATTCAAGTAAAAGAAATTTATAGAATGGCTAAATAATTTGTTATCCCTGCGAACAAAAGAAAGTACAATGTACTTCTTCAGTTTCATTTTGTTAATTAAAAAAATAAAGACAAAACGGCTATAAAGTAATTAGTAAATATTTCTTTCAATTTATATTATATGGTTTTTTTGTTATGTAAAAAGTAAAAAACTCATCATCAAATAAGAGTAAATATTCCAAAAATATTTGTACCTTCTTGATTATGGGAAAAATATATTTATTTTGGACTAGATATAACATTATGTAATATGAATTGAAAAAAAAATTAAAAAAATCTCAAATACCATAAATAAACCAAATTAGAGTGTTCCAGACTTTGATATATCACTACTAAATGATTTCAAGTTATACTAAGCAAATACCCATAAAAGTAAAATAATTACAAACATATACATCTTTACATTCATATGTCACTCGATCATTATATTATATACCGACTGTTATGTCAAAAAGAAATATATGACTTGTTTTTGAAAAAAAATCGATTTAACTTTTTAAGAAAATTGATTTAACAAAGAGTTGCCACTTAATTTTTAAGAAAAAATAAAAAAATGTTAGAATTTCAAAAGATTTAAAACAGAAAAAATCAATTGAAAAATCCAAGGGGGTTTGGGTTTCACATGTACACTTCAAGAAGGGTTTAGGCATTTGAAGTGTCCGCTAACATGCGGTTGTCCTACGATTTGACTAAATATTTGACTAACTTTGAAAAAATTATTAAATAAAGAAAGCCTATTTCAAAGTGTTACTTGGAAAGGAAAAGAACTCAAAATAATTATTTAGGAAATAATTTTTTATTGACAAACAACAAAGTAAATAAATAATTAAATAAAACTTAAATATTTCAATTAACATTAAAAGAAGAAAGATTATCATTTGGGGATTTAATTAAGGGCAAACTACATAAATCCCACTAGTTTAGGTCCTAATTACTAAGATTCTCGATAGTTTCAAATATTACTTCCTCTACCATATTTCATGTTTGAGATACATGAATTTGAATCTGCGAGATTCATGTATCTGCCGAATTTTAAAATCGAGATACGTATTTTATTTGTTTAAATTAATTGGTTGTAACTGATTTCCTTAATTAGAAGAGTCATTGAGGATTTTCAGATTTTCAGAATACATGGACAATTAATTTAGAAATTTAAATTAATCAAATCCCTTAATATAAGGCGGAAATCAAGTAGTGTATATATGTTTAATTAATTTTATTTTACTATTCTTTGAAATAATAAATTTCATTAATATTATTAATAAAACACTAAAACATGTATATCTTGGTCATTTAATTTGACTAATTTCATTTTAAATTCATTAGTTTGATGTATCTATTATCAATATATGATGTATCCAACAAACTAAACACTAGATACATGAGTATCATACAAGTACATTCATATGTATTATAGAAGTATCTGGTATTAATTTCATGTATCGATTTATATGACCTAATATTAATTTCATGTATCTATTTATATGACATAATATTAATTTCATGTATCTATTTATATGATCTAATTTTAATTTCATGTATCTTTAATATGTATCTAGTATTAATTTGATGTATCAAGTATCAATTTTATACATTATATTCAAGAACATGTATCTTGGATACATAGTAAGCATATACATATAATTATATGTATCTAAGTATGGAATGTAATTAAAACGCATGAACTTAAGAATAAATTACAAGTGTAGAATATTTGTCTTATCATTAATCCAAAATTTAAAAAAAAATCAAATCGTTGTACGAAATTAATGACAGTGTAAATTTTCATCCATTAAAAAGTATGGAGAACTAATAGATTCAAACAATGTAAAAATCCTAAAATCGAACTTTAAAAGAATTAGAGCTTCGAATTAGATATATTAATATGGTAAGAACAAAGTTACAATACAATATTTCGAAATAACTGAACAAAATCTTACTTTACCTATTTATATAATGTTGATTATAGATAATTGATTATGAATTTAGTACATGCAAACATGTATTAAGATGTTTGAGGAAGAAAGGGGTAATGGTAGATGTGTGTGAAACAAAATATGTATTGAAATGGTTGAGGAAGAAGGGGGGTAATGGTAGATGTGTGTAAACAGTGAATAACGTGGGGGAGTGGGCTGATGGTGTGAAAAGAGAGGAACTAATTTGAATTGTTAAAGTCACATTAATTAAGGAGATATACTTTTAAGATAATTATAAAAAACCATATTTAAGGGGATTGTGTATCTAATTTAACTTTTTTAAAAATATGGTATAATTATTAAAAAGTGGTATTATATGTAATATTTTTAAACTAGAAGTAAAATATGTATATATAATAGTAAATTATGTCTAGATAGGTAGTTTTTCCTTTAATCAAATTAAATCAAATTAAACAAAGGTTAGCCTAAATACAAAAAAAAAAAAAAAAAAATGTAGAGTAGAGGAGAGATTAAAATTGGGCTTTTGCCCATGTTTAGATTGCTGGCCCATTCTTCCACCTGTCCTAAAATCTAACTGGCTGCATCATTTGAGCCTTTTAAGCCCATTTTTGTTCTGAAATCTGCTCCTTTTAGGGCATGTTCTAACTTATGGCTTTTGACTTATTTTTGTTATTTTGGCTTTTTTTAACTTTACCCAAACACTTCAAAACTGCTTAAAAGTTATTTTGGCTTAAAAGCACCTAAAATAAGTCAATCAAAATTGGCACTTAGTTCCTTTGGACTGCTGCTACGAATATCTTGGGCTTGAGTCCCAGTTTCGAGTTTATTGGAACTGTATACAATTTCATTATACATATGTATACTGCTGTATATCTAATGTATACAACTCAATTTTGGGCTCCTAAGTCCTAAGACCTGTAATATAACTTCAGCTTGCCACATAGCAGCTTTCCTTGGCGAGGCAGACCCGAGACAACTCAAGGATATGCAAGGAGTAGTCCAAAATGGACTCGAATTGATGTTACGTGCATCAAAAAAAAAAAATTACATAAGAACCTTGTTCAAACAAAGAGATACACAAAAATATGTAGGTATTGATGGGAAAGGGCTGTTGGGATGGGTCTTTTCTGGTGGGCTGAAAATTAAGGGAATGGGTCTGGGAATAAAGAATTGGGCTCAACATTGGATTAAAGAGGAGAGTGAAAACATGGTTAGATTAATGGATTGTAAATTTGGCCCAATTAATTAAGAATTTTGCCGAAATTGAATTAGTTAGGTTGAATCCGGCCTAATATTAAAATAAGATGAATTATATTAATTAATTAACGAGGTTCTTAATCTTAACAAAATAAAATAATTTAATTAATTAATTCACAAATATAAACTACAATTAAATAAGCTAATTAACAAAGCATTTGAGTAAAAAATAAAATCTTTTTGAATATTCATAAAATGTACTAATTATATGAAACAACATATATTATTTAAAAATTATAAAAATGAAAAATTATTCAAACTAACTTGCAAAGTATTTTGAATTTTATCGTGGAGGGTCAAAATTGGGTGTCAACACCCACAACTAATTTCGTTTAACTGATACTATTAGTATCATATACTGTATTGGTATCATTAAGACTGATAATTTCGCTTAGTTGAAAATTTTCGTATGAAAGTTAGCAAGGGATAATATTGAGATGTGGTTTGGAATCGCCTTTAAACTCTTAAATTACCTTAATTTATGTAGATGATTTATACTCCCTCCGACCACTTGCACTTCTCAAAGTCAATTTGACTAATTTTCAAAGTTAAATTAGATTATATTAATTTGATATTTTAAACAAAAAAAAATTAGATATTCAAAAGCTATATGAAAAGTACTATAAATTGCAATTTTTTGCATATCAATGATCGTAAAATTTTAGTCAAATTTTTTATAATTTTACTGTAAAAAAGGAAATCATGATAATTAAAAGGATGAAGTATTTAAAAATGCCTATGAGTATATTAATGCCACCAAAAATGGAGGCACGAGTATTTCGAAAGTCTGTGAAGACTTGGAAATTGCAAGTAGGTATAGTGAGGAGATGGTGTGACTGAATAAATTATTTATATTTGGTTTACCAAAGTAATACTCTATGTAGCATGATAAAGAATCGTAACAAATTATAGAAACGATGAATACACAATTAAAGATTAGTCAATCATTTAAGTCCTACGTTTTGTTTTCTATGTCTGATGAATTAATGATTAGTTCACCACTCTAGTAGCTCTTCATTGATATTTGACGAGTTGACAATAATCTTTCATTATTATATCCAATTGTATGATTTTATTTCTCAGTTTAACTTGATTTGTTGTTCAAAGTTTAACGATGAATTGGTTGTGGTGGTTATATAATTCTAAACTTCACTCTGCATGTAAGAAAATTTTGGACAAGAATATGATATTATTAATATTTTTTCAATATAATTGTCTGTCTATTTGTCATAAAGGCTGAATAAATTAGAGAAATTTCAAAGATGATATCGTATTATATTTCTATATTGTTCTTTCTTTCTTATGTTAATTGTTGAACGCTTAATCAGTAATCTTTTATCTCTAAGGGTGATCATTAATAAGTCATGTTACAAATAAAAATATTACAACCTATCACGAGCAGCAGAAATAGAAGAGGTCTACGGACCGCATCTAATATTAGTCATAGAACACTTTGGAATAAGAAGACCATGGCACACAGGCACACAGGCACACGAACGAAATCCCACAATTTGAGTAAAATGTCTGTATATTCATGAACACTATTGTCTATCAACAACAAAAAGCAGTAAAAGTTGTACTTCAAGTATCAACAACAGAAAGAATTCAGGGTAAAAAGCTAAGAACCCCTGAAAGTTTCAGAATCTACAATTAATGCTATAATATGAAGTCAATGCCTGTCTTCAGAAGTTGAGTACATACTGTCAACTTTGGGTTGCCTTATAGTAAGACAACCTAGATTATTTGACATCTATCAGTTAATTCGTTGAACGTGAAGTCAATCCTTGTGTTGGAGACGTTAGATTGCATACTACTTTGTGCTCTTCTGCCAGCCTCAGAACATGAAGCTTGTGCTTCAGTACAGTAATGAACACATTTTGAGTAGACCATATACCGGGCTTTTTCTCTGATGCCCAACCAAATGAGAAGATACCAGGTTCCTCAGTTTTCTTAGCTTCCCCTGGAGATAAAATTTCAGAAACAGATGACAACGGAGGATGTGGGCAATAATTACAGCTATACTGCTGCAATTGAAATCTACTTGAAGGAACAAGAAATTTGTCTATCTAGTCATGTATGCTTATCTAACTTGTGCGGACTCTTCACTACAAAAATACACTATTTCTTGAAGATTCCGAGCAATATAGATGCTTATTGCTCTAAATAAATTAATTAATGGGATAGTCCCATATATACCTGTAGAGCATCAATAGAGTCTGAATGAAAATCTGTTTTATCTTTCTTTCTAGCTCCAGTAATTGGTGATTAGAATTAAGGTAATCCACACGTGGTTGGAAATTTGTGCTTTTAACAGTTTCATATGCTGCAAAAATTTCCACAATCCAGCCGCGGCAGCAGAATGTGTGAACAAGGAGGAACATGAGTATAGATGTGGGGTGGTCGGGTCAGGTATGGTGGACTGGGTTGGCAAGGAAATGTGGATAACATGGACCTCAGATGGAAGAGGAAACAAAAAGCAGGAGTTCGCTGGTGAGTTGAACGGGTAAATGAGAGTTTAAATTTAACATGAACGCTAAACAAGAGTATAAAACCCGCTAGGAAGAAACTGATATGACAATTTATCACCAGCATTGACATGGGCTATTTTATCTGAGTCGGGTCAAATCCTACACATGAATTCTCTGCTTATTCTGTAATTAAAGTGAGGTTAACGATAAATACAACAATGTTCCTTGTAACTAACTAGGATTATGATGGTGATCTCATAAATAAAATGTTACTATTTTCCCAATTAAAAAAATAAATATAAAAAGTAAGCTAGAAACAAGAAATTTTGAGATATCCAAAGTAGATGGTCAAGTTGCAACAAGTGCAGAATAGCATAAATAACATAAAAATAGGAGATTACCTTTCCTTTCCAAGAAAAATCAACAAAATGGTAGAAAGGCTCCAATAAGGCAACTTGACCTCCTTCTTTAATCTGTCAATAAGAGTAAATTGCACTTAAATGAAGTGATAACTTATGGGACCATGGCAAAAGGATCAAATCAATCTTTTGGAACTTTTTTGTCAAAAATTTGTCTCCCTCACTACCAATAACTAGAAAATGTTAATTAAACACATCATCTAAAAGACTGACCTATCAAACGTTTTATTGCATCAGAAAAAGGAGACATTTTTTTATAATATGCAAGTCAGGTATCATAAGCTGCAAAAGTATCACCCGTGTGTTCCATATCAGGGACATGACTATGTTTAAATGCATTGAGATTTTATCAAATTCCTTCTTCTTTTTTGGTTCTGGAGAGGGTTCTATTTGGATGATTTTACAACTCACACACTTCACATCTCCGACAATAAAAATTAAATGAACAATAAGCTGTCCTAGCATAAATCTTCAGAGATTTCCTTATGACTCTAATGCTGTCAGCCATGATTTCCTAAATGCTTGCCAACATAAAACGAAGGACCACTGGAAATACTTTATGCAATTTAGCCACAACAAAATAATCTCACCCGAAGCAAATAGTCTAACTTATCAAGAAGCAGAACTATCATTTGTTTATCCTCCATAGCATTAAGACCAGGATCCATTAATGAAGCAGCTTCAAATCCAGTGAGGGCCCTCTCATAATTCTCCAGATATTTGTTCACCTTTAAGAATCAAATCATATCCAACCAAGCATTAATTGTAAACGATTTGGAGAGGAAAGTGAAGACAACATTTTAGACATCATTGTGCATGCAGACATTAGATTTAAAAAGGAAGAAAAGTAAGCTTCTTTAAATAAGCTACTAATCTTGTATGACTATGCATATAATGCGCAAGCCACTAAAAATATAAGGTCATAATAAGCAGAGGGAAAACTTTGTATAGATTAGTAGATCTTCATAAATCTGTTTCTAAGCATAACAAGAAGAGGGAAAAAAGATGAAAAGAGAGTTAATATATGCATATAGTTATAATAAATCAATTACGCACATTTGCAAATTGGATGAATCCAAGGATGGGTTGTTGAACTGATATGCTTAGACCTGAAGGAGGCGTATGCTCTGCAGCAGCTACCTGTGGATTAAACAGGTTCGGAAGGTAGTGAAACCGAGATAAAAAAGCAGAGTACATGAACAAGAGTATAAATGCTTAAGTCCTTTAATCTCACCCAAGAAGGAACATAGTCAAATAGCTGAAGGCTTTGTGGGGCTGAATCAGTAACAGAACACTGATTTACTTCTCCTAAATGTGGCAAAGCTGCTGCTGGAGGAGCTAATCTAAGTAAATCTCCATTGAGAGCTTTTGTCTTTGAGATAACTTCTCTGTAAAAATGCCAAATGACTAAATATTAGACTCCAGAGTATTACAACTAAGGGTTTTCCAGGTAAGATATAGAACCTTTTAATATCGACTGAGAACTTGTTGCTGAAGGAAGTAAATACAGAGGCAACAAAACACTTTTTGCATCGAAATGAAGGGACAGGCGGGTATTCTGGAGAGAACGGATAGGGCCTCTTCACGCCGGACATCTATATTACATCACCAACAAATACATGTCAAGTGAAAAGTTGAAACGAAAGAGTTGACAAAAAAGGAAAAAGAGATAATTTTAAAGTTAGCAATACTTCCAAAGAACTAATGAATGTATTCACTGTATCAAATCTGGGGTCAGATTGAAATGTGGGGAAAAATCAGATCGTGAATGATCCATTCACTTATTTACACGAATGCAAAGAACATGTTTTATTAGGAATGGAAAAGAAATATTTCTTCTTGAAGATGTGTGATGCAGAAAATGAAAAGCTTAAATGGCAGTACTCTAATATTAGAAGAGGTTCCAAGATTCTAAATAAAACATAAGAGCATAACTGACTTAAAATGCTCAACATACAGTCAATAAACCTGAAGTACGTGAACAAGATTATAACAGGGGAGGTGCAGATTCCAAGAGACATTGCATTTAGAGACGAGTTTATAAAAGTCCAATCGGTATATGAATACTTACAGCATTCTGGTACGCTTTCAATGACTGTAGAAGCTTGATGTGGTCCCATGATCCAGTCACAAAAAAAGAAATGAAATGTGCATTTCCTAGGTTATCTGTTAAAAAAGATGAAAGCTGATTAAAGAATCCTGAATTTGGATGCATTAAATGTGGATCATGGTTCATCTATCTGGAGAAATCCACACGAAATCAGTTAGAGTATGAGTCTAGCAGATCTTTATGGTTCATCTAGTGGTTGTCCTTCTACAGGGGTTGCATTTAGCAAGTAGATACAAAATAGTATAAAGCTAAAAATATCATTATTTTAGATGCACCCTAAATGTAAAAGTACTAAATGTACTTGGTTGACATGCCTTAATCATTGAGTGTGTATAGAAACTACATTTTACTTCTAAACTATAACATGTTTTAGAGTAAGGCAAACATGAAGGACATGTCAACCAGCATTGAGAAGCACTAGGTCAAAAGTGCATAAAGAAGTAGATAGTGGTTGAACAAAGAATGATCGTAACAACATATCTGGTTTCTTCCTAGTCCAACTGTCGTGATTGACATAATTCATAAGGGAGTTGTTGTTCATATCTGACTCTGATCTTTCCTTAGTTTGACTGGATTCCTTTTTTTTTTTTTTAAACATTTCTATAATCACAGGATTCCAACTTCAACTGTGATGGACCTCTATTGACTACACTGATCTCTTTTCGCTGGTGGTTGTCCTTACACTAACATTTATTTCTACAACTTCAATTTAGGGATGCAACAGAGGATGAATTAAGCGGAATAAAGTAGATACAAAATAGTACAAAGCTAAAAATAGCATTACCTACAAGGCTCCTGAACTGCCATTTGTTCTTTGGGTCAGCATATTCCCATTCCTCATCATCAGATGAAACAAGAAATGTGCTCTTCATGCTTGAATGGATCAATCAGCACAGAAAAGCAAGAAATCAGCTACTCCACTAAAAACATCCAGAAATAAGTTAAAAATAAGTACAGACCTTGGCCTGCCAGAAATGGATTTATACATTGCTGAGCTGAAGGGCTTTTGCAGAAGAGAACAAGGCAAATGATCTAGTGATGTAGTAGTACTGAGAAAGCATAAGTTCCCTGAAATTGATAGAGGCAACATCAAGATATATATCTAAATAATGAATTGAAACTAATTGATTACTTACAAATTGTAGCTTCTTCATTTGGATCTTCTACCATTCCCATTGCCACAAGAACAGGAACAAAAATTGACAAAACTCTAGTGGAAAATCAAACGGAAAACACAACAAACTAGAAACTAAAAAAGAAAAAAGAAAAAAACCAGAGAAGAAGGTGATGATCAATTGTGGCCTTCAGTCTCCTGATGAGACTGAAGAGACCCTAAATCGGAAAAACAATTATCACAGGAGGAACACTTGTGTTTATGTCCTCTGTGGATGATTGCGTTGTGGTCATCCATGCCGTTCTTAAACAAGAAGGTTTCATCGCATTGATAACAATAGCGTTTTCGTTGCTGTCTTTCCGATTTTCTCCGGAATTGGCCTTTTGACATGGTTATCGTTGTTGATTTTTGGAGTGAATACTACGGTTTCGGTGAATGTGAAGGAATGCAGACGGTTTCTCGATGAATGTGAAGGAATATAGAAGGTTTCTCGGTGAATGTGAATGAACTCTCGGAGAAGAAGATGGGTTTTCTTACTTAACAAGTGATGAGAACTCAGAAGGCGGTTATAACGGTTTTGGCCATTTCGGTAATATTTCATCTTTTATTTTTTCAATTAATTCAAATCTTTATTACTCCCTCGTTGTTTAACTATGTCATTTTTTATCTAATCACACCTCTAATCGCGATCCTTTCGATCTACTTTTACTTCTATTTATACTCATTATATACAACCTCTCACATCTCCTCACTAGAACATTTGTGCATCTTCTCTTCATATGTCCAAACCATCGATCCCAACAACCACCAAAGTCACTTCTACCTTGTCTCGAATAGCTCTGTTCTTGTCACTTCTACCTTTGAGAAGTATTGACTAATTGTCATATTCCGTTAAGAGATCGACAAAAGCTCATTTTCAAGCCTTTGTAATCTCTCATCATTCTTCTTTGTAAAAATCGTTGCCAAGGTGTCCCAAGCTTCTTTGGGTGTCTTGGCATTCTTAATCCGTTGTAGGAACTCATCCTCGATGGTTACAGTGAGAGCATACATGGCCTTTCCAGCTTTGACCTTCCACCATTTTGCTGCTTCAGCATCTGTTGGTGGTGTGGTGTCTGATCCACGGATGATATCCCATAATTCTTAGCCGAGAAAGTAATATTGCATTCTCGTGCTCCATGATCCGTAGTTGCTTGCGTTGAGCTTATCAACGCTATTGAGAGTGCTTGCAAAATCCATCATTAATTAGTGCTCGCGATTTGCAACCTCCGACGGTAGCTTGTAGGATCTCCTTTGAGTTACTACCTTGCTCTTATCCACCAGGCTCTGATACCACTTGTTGAATATTATTTGTTTGAGACTACGGGCACAATTGATTTCTCACAACTTGAATTTTATTATATCAAAGTAAGGACCCGCTTCGGTCTTACAATCTTGATGACACTTGTTGCTTGCTTCAGCAACACTCTTTACTTGAGCACACACTTGTTTGCTCTCTTGCTTTCTTACTCAATTGCTTTGTTACTTAGTTTCTTGCTTACATATCAAATGAACCACCTCTATTTATAGGAGGTGATGGAACAATCTAGCTAAACATATTTTTCTACTCTATTCTAGAATATTCCTCCAACTACTTAATTCTAGAACTACCCTATCTAGAACATTTCTAGACTATTCTCTCTAGAATACTTATTCTAGAGATCTTCCTTCAATTTGCTATATCTCCGGAATATTCTAGATTGTTCTTGACTTATCTTAAGTAAATAATTAAGTTGGTGATTAATTCTTAACAGTATGCTCATCTCAACAACCTACTCTTATCTTCTAGACGTGTGAGTTCTTGACCGACCAACACTCCACCTAATTACTACATAGCTGGTATAATTAATCATCACCTTAAAGTCTTGGTGGTACATTCGTGATTTTATCACACAAGACACCGGAAACAAGCTTCCATTTCATTCATTCTACTCTAATACGATGTGTAACATCATGGTCAATCTCCCTGTTTTCTTGACATATTAACCCATACACTTGAAACTACTTTTCTTACACATATCTCATATATCAATCCTTACTCCCACATATGTCATAAGGGATTACAATAGAGTGTCGATGGGTTAGAGCTTTTGTGGAGGTGAGGGCGGGGCGGGTTCAATTTTTGAAATGAAGAAATCACATTGGGCGAGGAGATTAATGTACAATTTTTTGCAATCAAATTCTTTTGATATTAAATTAAAACTTAAAATCGTGAAGAACTGTACATTAATCTCTATTTTTGTTCTCTCGACGACATGGTTGATCATTACATAGTTAATCCAATCGTTAGGTGGTATCAAGCGCAAGACATGAAACCAGGGGTGGCTAAAATCAAAATCAAAATCAAACCCAATTCATTCAACCCATTTAGGCTTGGGTGGGTTATTGATCCACTCATCTATTAGCTCAACCCATTAAAAATTGGGTTAATATGTAACCCAAATTGATTCATGAGAAATCTTGTCAATTTTTTTTTTGATTTGATGTGTTATATATAGTCATATTAAAGAAACAATAATTTTATCACGTACGAAAATATTTTTTAAAAATAAATCAATTAATTAAAACTTTGTAAAAATTGAGTTAGATCCTGGCCCCTTTTTGACCCGTCCAATTTCCACCCCTACATAAAACATAATATAATTAAGATGTGGATAGAAATGTCGAAGGTTGGGTTCGAAACAAAACACGCGAGAATAACAGAAATTTAAAATGAAGGGTCCAGATTTAAAGTTGATTAACGAAGGGTGAGGGCTATGATTAAGCCACATCACGTGGTAGTTAGAATACACAACCGTTTTTGTTTATTCAACTTGTGGGGTCGTAACCTTCCCAACATTTTGGCTGAAATTAGCATTTTAACTTTTAGTAACTAATATAAATTTTAATACAATTAATAACTAAACTAATTATAATAATAATAATAATTAAGCATTAGAAATATTTTAAAATAAAAACACTAATATTTTATTAAATCCTAAAAGATGTCTGACTTAACAATATTACAACAAACAGACTGCCAATAAACTCGCACATAAAAAATAAAAAGTTTGTGAAAGGATTTGGAGCTGATAAGTTCTCACTTTCCATTTTCAACTACATAAAAATAAAAGAACCAAGAAAACAAATAGATCAACCCAAAATACATAAATGGAGATTTTGACAAAAGAGATTTAATGGGGGGAAAACGTGGACTAAAAGATGAAACCCTCGCAATAATGTGTGCATAAAGATCACACTACAAAAAAAAAAAAAAAAAAAAAGGTGTTATTTGCGGGGTTAAATTTACATATTGCGGCAGTCAACAACCCACGCCAATCAATTGCCATGGCGGTTTTCAAATCTGCCCCTAGAACATTCGCCCTTACCAGTTTGTGGAGGTTGTTTTTCTAGCGCCGTAATATTTTAGCGGGGGGTTAAAACCCCTCAATATGTCGAGTTTTAAGTTAATGATAAAACATTAGAAATATTTTAAAATAAAAACACTAATATTTTATTAAATCATAAAAGATATCTGACTTAACAATATTACAACAAACAAACTGCCAATAAACTCGCACATAAGAAATAAAACAACAGTTTTTGTGAACTATTTTTGCATCCAAAATTTTCTGTCAGAGTTGTATTTCAAATCTGCACCTCTTTTTTTTTTCTTTGTTTCCATTTAGTTCATTAAGGAAAGTTGATTAAATAATTCAGTTATCGAGTTTACTCATGTTGGTCATTGTCTATGGATTAGCATTTGTCTGTAATGTTGTCATTTTTAATTTTGTTCAAGGAAATAAAACAACAGTTTATAGTCATTTCAACACTACTTCATGGAGTATTATTTATAATGCATACTCATCCATTCACTTTTATTCAATTGTCTATGTAACAAGTACCCTATGTTAATGATGGTTAGTGTCTCATTTGTTATATATAAGTATGTGTCTGTTAGCACCCATTTTAAGTCTGCCAATGTTTTACACATGAAAGATTTAAGGAAATTTGAAAGTAGATTACTTCAGCTTATAAGTTATTTATTTTTAATTTTTGTGTAAAAGTTGTTTGCAGCGGATTACTATAGCTTTTTAGTTATTTGTTTTTCCTATTTCCGTGGAGCAGTTGTTGTTGTAAGGAGGTTATTCCTCCACTTTCTCATTTCAGTTATAGTAGCATGTTATTTTCTTGTTTTCAGATGAGTGGTTAATCCACCAGTGTTGTATTTAATGTTATACCCAGAAAGTCAAATCTCAGTTTGAAAATCCAATACTTGCAACTTAAGCAGAGGCATCTTCCTGTATTTAGTGTGATGATAACCAGAAAATTAGTCAAGTTCTTGAGTACTTCAAACTCAAGAAATTGCAGGTTCTCTCTTAACAAACCAACACCATAAGTTGTAGGAAGAAAACATTCAATTTCACGCTACAGCACCCTATAACCGGATCCATATCAGGGGACCATAACAACTTGGTATCAGAGGCAAGTGTTATGGGAGATCAAACTCAACATCAATTGGCACAATTGATGAACTTGTTTTAAGAAGAACAACCAATATAGCGAGACAAGAAACAACAAATGCTCGCTTAGATGCACTCACAAAGGATTTAGCAAATTTGAAGTTTGATTTTGATTCAACTGAATATATCAGTCAGAATCACGGTTGGAAGGGTAAAAATAAAGTGGCAGGAGGGTTAGGATCATAGCTGGGAAGGAGCTGGAATGCAGTCTAAAAGCAGAGAAAGATGGAGAATTATCCCTTCTAGCATTTGGTGGGCAATATGGAAGAAGAGAAATTTCAGGTTTTTTGATAGTACAGAAAACACTATGCAACAAGTCAAGCTTAATTGCTTGTTGCTACTGTGTTTTTGGTGTAACAAATTATACTCCAAGGACACTATCTCCCTAATTGATGTACTAGCTAGACTCAATTTAGGTCAGATAGCTGGATTTGATGATCTTATTGTAAATATGGCTCAGTACTGCCTATGTACTGTTGTAATATATAAAGTTACCTATTTCAAAAAAAAAGTTTCATCATTCCTCGACATACAAAGTTGGATTTTCCATGATTTAATGGTCAAGAGGACCCTTTGGGATGGTTGAACAGATGTGAACACTTCTTTCGACACCAACAAACTCTGGAAGAAGAAAATGTTAGACTTGCTTCTTTTATTTGGAGGGCAATGCATAACTATGATTTCTTCAACTAGAGGCAGATCTGGCTTAACTGTCTTGGGATGACTTCAAACGTCATTGTAATCTTCGTTTTGGGCCACCAATCAGAAGCCAAAAGTTGGGAAAATTGGCTAAGTTGCGCTAGATCGGGTCTGTGGCAGGTTACCAAGAAACATTTAAGCAGTTAGTTTCGCGGCCTGGTACACTCACACAGGCACACAAATTAAACTTTATATCAATGATCTTACTGATTATATAGCAATTGAGGTTGAGTTGCATAATCTTCCAGATTTGGCTACAACGATGAGTTTATCCCGACTTTATGAATGCAAGGAACAACCCATTTGTTCAGAATTGTTAGATGTTTGCAAATCAAAGATAACATATTTCTCACCTCAATAACATGTCAGATTGGTGAAGAAACTGACCAGATCTGAAATGAAGAAAAGGCGACTTAAGAGACTTTGTTTCAAATGTGATGAACCATTCACTCGAGGCCATCAGTGCAAGAAGTAGTTTTGGATTGACTTTATATACGATGTGGAAGAATTGGTTGGAAAAGGGGAAATACTAATACTTTCCACACTTGGCGCTTGAGGGCAAGCGCAATTTGAAGAGGAGAGTAATGTTATCACCCCTTCTAGTTTGCCAATATTTTACACATGGAAGATTTAAGGAAATTTGAAGGTCGATTATGATTCAGCTCATAAGTTATTTATTTTGTATTTATGTGTAATAGCTGTTTGCAGTAGATTACTACAACTTTTTAGTTATTTGTTTTTCCTATTTTTGTGTAGCAGTTATTGCGGTAAGGAGGTTATTCCTCCACTTTCTCATTTCAGTTGTAGTAGGAAGTTACTTCCTTGGTTTCAGATGGGTGATTAATCTACTAGTGTTGTATTTAATATTATTTGTATTTAGTGAAATGATAAGCCGAAAATTAGTCATGTTTTTGAGTACTTCAAACTCAAGAGATTGCAAGTTCTCTTTTGACAAACCAGCACCATAGGTCGTAGGAAGAAAATATTCAATTTCACACTAGAACGTCTCATAACCAGATCCATATCAGGGGACCATAACAGTGTACTGGATATTTGTCATTGTTTGATTATGAATTCATTACTTTTAAGTGATTTAGTAGATTGGTGTTATTTCTAGATGGTTTGTTTATATAATCTTTTGACTTTACTCGTTAATAGCTGCAATATGTTTGGTGATGATAATACATATGCAGATTAGTTAGCTCATGCAAATTTTTCAAAACAAACTTCTTGATCGTCCGTATTCGTGTCTTGCAGAATGAAAAGTGAACAAGCATGTTCTAGTAGATTTCACTACCAAGTATTAATTTTCACTAACAAGCATGTTCTGAATTGAATGGTATAAAAAGTAAAGCATCATAATTGAAATCTCCATTAAAATTAGTTTAAAAGCTTGAGCTAATAATTCGACTTGCCATAAACGAGCATTGTTTTGAGTGGGTAGTATATTAAAAGGTTCGAAACGTCGAGGGAAGCTTATATCTAAAATTTAAGGCAATTTGGAGATGATTTAGGCTGGTTTTGCATCAAATTTCAGAGCAATGAAACGAAGAAGATGAAGAACGCTAAACTTTTCAGACGTGTAGGAAAAGGACCGGTTATTAAAATTAGTCGTGGATCTGTTGGGTATTAGATATAGGATAAAAAATTATCTTAATATTCAAAGTTTATTGAAGAAAATCATTTGGGTGCTCATGTATTAAGCTTATCCAAGCTTAATTTGCTTTGATTTAAAAGATTTTTGATATATAGTTCTTGATTATGGAGAGTAATGGATGAAATTGCTATAAACGATTTGTGGTGTATCAATTAAAGTAGTGATAGGAATTATTTCAAGATGGTGAAGAACTTTGGTGTTGCCATAGATGCTCAATCAAATTGCTATGAAGAGGTGATTTTCAAAAGTTCCTAATTTCATGCGCAAATTGAAAAATCAAAATTCTAGAATCAAGAGGAATAATGAAATTTCATGGTGAATCCAATGAATGTGACAGTTGCGGCGACTTAGAGAAGGTGAATGGTGGAGCGATTTGATTTATGTTGTTGTGAAGAAGAAAAAAAAAACTAAAAAACACATATTTATGAAAATTTCAAAAATAAAGTTTTATTATCTGTGTTGGTCCTCACTCTCTCTAAGAGAGTGAAATACACTCACTGTGTCACGTAAGCGTCTAGGGAGTAAATTTATTTTAGTTTTAATCAGTTCAGGGGTGATAGGATACCCGTGAAGTTGGAGTGTGTAGTTGAGATTTCATGTATAGATTGAGGGGCTTTAGACCATTTTCATACACTCACTGTGTCACGTAAGCGTCTAGGGAGTAAATTATTTTAGTTTTAATTAGTTCAGGGGTGATAGGACACCGTGAAGTTGGAGTGTGTAGTTGAGATTTCAGGTATAGATTGAGGGGCTTTAGACCATTTTCTCTAAAATGTTTGAATGTAGGTTAATTTTTTTAAAAAAGGAAGCGATGGATTAAAGAAAATAAGTAGTAATTAAATAGTATCAAAAGAAGAATTACATAACAGAAAAAAGAACAAGTAGGTAACACAAGAAAGAAAATAGTTACTCTGGAAATAACAATAGTCACTCTGGAAATAGTAAAATCAAAACTAAGCAAATACTAAAATCAAAACTAAGCAGGAAAAGGAGTGTTGAAGATCCATATAGGTGGACTAAATTTGTGATAGGATTCACCAGTATAGTGAGGCTGAATTGTATCGTCAAGCAAGTTATATATGCCCATGTCCTTGCCGCCTCCTTTTTCATTAGAATAGTATGCGGTAGAACAATCATCAGTAAAATAAATATGATTAGCCTTGCATCCATACTGTTCAACATCAACAGCCACAGAGGCACTAAATCCGAGGAAGAGTGATCTGTTGTCCAAATCATTAACCTCTTCATAACTCTCATTATCAACATCAACCTTGCAAACAACAAATTCTTCAACACCATAGGTCTTTGTTTCGGGATGGTTACAAATTCCATCTCGAGTGATTACAAATAGTTCACCTTGAGAATGCACAATGTAGAGTTTCATTCCACAGATAAAATCAGAAGGAATGCCTTGAACTATCCTTCCAATAGTTGGTTCTAACCCTCCTCTAAAGTCCAATATTACAACGCGTCCTCGAACATCAACCCCATAAAATTGTCCATCATGCCATGTTACATCAGAATAAGTGGCTATGCGCGTTTCAACTGTGATAAAAGCATTTTTTCCAGGTTTCCAATAAGCTAATGTACGAGGAACTCCTTGACTAATCATTAAAATATAGTCGTCGTCGTCATGAGGATCTGAAGAAAGCACGGCTTTTTGAACATAATACTCACAGTAACCGCGTTCATTATCAGAATCAAAACCTTTCAATGTGGTCATGTGAGGCAATTGTATCAGAGTATGAGAATTGAGATGGAACAAATTCATATTCCCTTCCCCATCTGCTGTGAAAAGCCACCCTGGAATTCCAACACCCAAACAGCGTTTTCCAACAAGTTGTGGAAAATTCATGGTGTAAGTAATACCTTTCGTTAAGTCGAAAAACTCACGGTTTTCTTCATTCCCTTCCTTCTCTGCCAGCATCAACAATGGAACTGGAACTGCAACTCCAACTTTCTCCGCAACCATGATTTTGAACGAAAAGTACCAAACTTTGATTTGATGAATAAACAAAACCTAGCTAATCTGATCCCCTTTTATAAGAAGACAAATCGAATCCTAATTTGGTGTTACTTAGATTTACGACATACGGAAGGAACCCTTTTATTTTCGGATTCATAAGCCGTCCCGAATCTCAATTTCGGTATTTATATACTTCTTAAAAATAGTACTTCTAAATTACTACTAGTATCTAACAAAATATAATACTATTATTTTAGACGATTATATCTAATCCCCTATTTAACAAACATAAGCTTTATATGTACTCCTTAAAAATTAAAATTATACTTCAAATTATTAATTATCTAAAAACAAAATATAATATTATTATAATTTCAGACCATTATATTTAATCCCCTATTTAACAAACATAATTAGCTTTATATTTACTCCACCATTTTTCTCCCCCAAGCTTTAAAAATTGTGAAGGGGGTTACAACTTTTGCCATGAATGAATACTCGGAGATTTCCATTAATTCAGAAAATTGCCCGGTCCCTTCTAATAAAAATAAAATAAAAAATAAATTGGATCTTTATTTGAGTTTTCGCCTCTCCTCGTTGTTCAACTGCAAGATAAATATGTCATTTTTTCTATCTAATCACACCTCTCATTTTACTTGAATTTTGCATTTTATTTGGTCAATCATTTATCTGTTCATATTATATGACAGATTTAAATTCAAGATCTTCGTCACCATTTGTAGCACTGGGCCCTACTTCATATAAAATATTGTCGACGGTCATTTGACTCGATTCCAATATGACATAACTTATCGAGATCTCTTCATTTTTCATCAATTCAACTACCTGAACCTCATTTGAGGATCCATCTTTGTGCATGGTGGAGCAATTCAATCGCACATTCAAACTTTAGATGGAAATTATTTGGTTCCTGACCCTGAACCAATTATGATGGGGAAACCTTGTTGGCTTGATGCATACATGTGTTGCTGCTACATGTTAAATAAAAATTCATCACATACCAAATTTTATTTGGGAGTTTTGTTCTCATACCCATGGTTTCTTATGCCAGTCCTCAATAACTCCATTAGTTATCGATTAAAAAGTTCTTAAAACTACCAGGGTATACAACTTAAACTTTTATAGAACTTAAAAATTGCATCACTTCCACTCATATTACATAGCTCAAGAAACTTCTCACAGTACGTAGTACATTTGCAGTTTACAAAATTTTTACATAAAAGTAACAAAGAAACGGAGTATAGAAATGTTAACTACTTTGTACAAGTTATATCAGAGCAAGTAGTCCATTCATCAGTCAGAGAATTTGGAGAAGGTAGTGATTTAACTTTCTTCAACAAGAAAATATCTTCTGATTCAGGGAAAGGAGGAGCTACTACTATTTTAGCTTCATTGGCATTGAGATTAGTCTGAATCTCCTTTAGAGTATCCAAAACTTCAACCATAGTAGGCCTCACGTCCCTATCTGTCTGCAAGCACAGAAAAGCCAGCTCAGCCACTGAAGTAGTCATTTCCCAAGTTTTGGTATCTGAATCGTACCCCAGGGATGGATCAATCAACTCATTAACTGCAGATTTTATGATCTTGTTTATTGCATAGTTGGCCAAATTGATCTCTTGGCTATGCCTGTTCATATCCACAGCCAGCATTGATGAAATGAGCTCAACAAGGACCACCCCGAAGCTATAGACATCACTTTTAATGGTCAGCTGGTAACATTCGTGATACTTTGGATCAATATAGCCTGGGGTACCCCGGGGTGTAGTTGAAATATGAGAGACATCATTTGGGAAGAGCCTTGAAATCCCAAAATCCGCAACTTTAACACCAAAGTTGTGATCAAGGAGTATGTTATTAGTCTTCACATCGCAGTGTATTACGTCAGAAGCATGCAGGTAAGCCAATGCACTAGCAGTTTCTACGGCAATGTTCATGCGGACTGGCCAGGTAAGTGATCCGTCTTTCGCTCTGTCACCATGAAGGTGATCAGCAAGAGTACCATTAGGATTATATTCATAGACAAGGAGTAGTTCACGGCTTCGTCTTGAAGTGCAGCCATAGAGGGTGACAAGATTATTGTGCCTTAGTCTAGTAAGGATATCAATTTCATTTACAAACTGCTCCATTCGCTTGCAGTTGTGCTCGTAGAGGCGCTTTACAGCAATCTCCCGTCCATCTTTAAGTTTTCCTGTTCATCGATGGAAAAGAATTAGCCACAAGAAGAAACAGTTGATGCATATCAAGGTTAAGAAGTTTCTCACCATAGTAAACAGTTCCATAACCTCCTTCTCCAAGTACTCTAGAGGAATTGAAATCATCTGTGGCTTCTTCAAGTTCTGAATAAGAGAAGACTGAAACACCAAAGTATATACTGCCTCCCTCAACATCATGATTAAGGATATTGGACAATTTCCTTGTCGAGAAGAAGCGGGATGAACTAAATTTCCTCTTTGTGTAACGCCAGATAATGTATACAACTAAAGAAGTTATCATCACCGATCCTACTCCGCCAAAGACTGGAAGAGAAGTTAGTAATCAATGTCTTTGGAAAAGCAAAAAGAAATAGCATCTAGAAGGAATTCTCGTGTAACTCCACATCCATACATTTTGTGTTTAAGTCTCTTCTTTCTGTTCCTTTATTGCTAGAGAAAGGATTTGAGCTTATACAAAATGATGAAATTTTAAATGATATGCATGAATATTCTGTAATAAGAATACATGGCAGCAATTAAACATATTTTACTACCTGTTCCCAGAATCTGCCCCACCATATTTCTTCCAGTTGTTTCTTTTCTTTGATCGGTACTACCTGTAGGTGTTTTTGCATCTACAGAAGGAGGCAATAATACGAAATATATTATTTATGCGGCATGAAACAAGAAAGGGACTTAAGAAGCATGAACTTGACCTTGAATGTATAGATTATTTTGGAGATGTCTACCTTTGTGACAAGAAAATTTGTTGGTTTTATCAGCCTGGCATTGACCTCCACTATAATGACATCTGTTACATTCCTCAGACAGTTTCCATTCTACTAGAATTTCGGGACCTAACATGTTGAACAAATCACCATGACTTGACTGAATTGGCAATCTGACAAGTGAACAGTTGGTAGGAATATTGTCTGCTCCTATGTATTCATCGGAAAGGTTGTAGTATATGCTAAAGCCTTCACAGCCACTGTACGTATTATAACCCACAAAATGATCGTTCTTCTTCTGCGTAATGTTATGGACGTTATTACTGCTACTGATGCATTTGAAGATGTTCATAAGATTATTCATATTGAAAGAAATAGAAGGAGAGTATGGAAGGGAGAAAGATTTGTTAAACGCCTGGCACTTGTGTTGTTTCAATGTTGTTTGAAGCTTCGGGTCCCCTAGCCAAACTGATGAATGCATGCATCTTTAAAACATAGTACCATTCTCCTCCAGGAACTAGTTGGATTCTTGGAAATGGTTTAGCATCACAACCAGACATGAATATTATTCCACAATCGGGTTGTGTGGGAAGAGAGTAAGGAAATTTCAGGTCAGTAGAATTTCCACATGAAAATGACTTTGGACAAGTTGAAACATTTCTGCCCTTTGCCTGAACTAAGATAAGAAGAAGTGATAGAAGGAAACAAATAAAAGAAGAAGCCAAATCCATATTGAATCTAACTGCAATGAGAGGAAAGCTAACTGAAACTTTGTGAATTGTGACTCTATAAGTTTATATCTTACAAGACATGAATAGTTTCTCCATTACTAGTCTTAAGTTTATTGGTAATGTTTGTTAAAAAGAAAAATGTGCAACACAAACGTATGAGAAAGGAAATGTTCACATTAGCTTTTCTAGCAATTGACTCCAGTAGAAAGACTTGCCTTCTTGACTCAGCAATATAACAGCAACTTCTCATTATTTTCAGGACCACCAAAAATTAATGACTTAGACCAATAGAAATAGAAGCTATACATCCACCATATGTTAAAAATCATATCATCATCATCATATATATTATTATAAGTGGGAAGCTTCAAAATGAAAAGTTGAATTACCATTTTATCCCTACACTAAATATAAATTTAATCAAATATCTTAATAAATAATAATATTTTAATTATATAAAGATAACATTAAAAGTCCAACAATTATAATTTTAAAATACAAAACTTATTAATAATCATATGCATTGAACCGGATAAGCAATAGATGGTTCATCTGCTAGTAATTNTTGTGCCTTAGTCTAGTAAGGATATCAATTTCATTTACAAACTGCTCCATTCGCTTGCAGTTGTGCTCGTAGAGGCGCTTTACAGCAATCTCCCGTCCATCTTTAAGTTTTCCTGTTCATCGATGGAAAAGAATTAGCCACAAGAAGAAACAGTTGATGCATATCAAGGTTAAGAAGTTTCTCACCATAGTAAACAGTTCCATAACCTCCTTCTCCAAGTACTCTAGAGGAATTGAAATCATCTGTGGCTTCTTCAAGTTCTGAATAAGAGAAGACTGAAACACCAAAGTATATACTGCCTCCCTCAACATCATGATTAAGGATATTGGACAATTTCCTTGTCGAGAAGAAGCGGGATGAACTAAATTTCCTCTTTGTGTAACGCCAGATAATGTATACAACTAAAGAAGTTATCATCACCGATCCTACTCCGCCAAAGACTGGAAGAGAAGTTAGTAATCAATGTCTTTGGAAAAGCAAAAAGAAATAGCATCTAGAAGGAATTCTCGTGTAACTCCACATCCATACATTTTGTGTTTAAGTCTCTTCTTTCTGTTCCTTTATTGCTAGAGAAAGGATTTGAGCTTATACAAAATGATGAAATTTTAAATGATATGCATGAATATTCTGTAATAAGAATACATGGCAGCAATTAAACATATTTTACTACCTGTTCCCACAATCAGCCCCACCATATTTCTTCCAGTTGTTTCTTTTCTTTGATCGGTACTATCTGTAGGTGTTTTTGCATCTACAGAAGGAGGCAATAATACGAAATATATTATTTATACGGCATGAAACAAGAAAATGACTTAAGAAGCATGAACTTGACCTTGAAAGTATAGATTATTTTGGAGATGTCTACCTTTGTGACAAGAAAATTTGTTGGTTTTATCACTCTGGCATTGACCTCCACCATAATGACATTCATTACATTCATCAGACAGTTTCCATTCTACAAAAATTTCGGGACCTAACATGTTGAACAAATCACCATGAGTTGACTGAATTGGCAATCTGACAAGTAAACAGTTGGTAGGAATATTGTCTGCTCCTATGTATTCATCGGAAAGCTTGTAGTATATGCTAAAGCCTTCACAGCCACTGTACATATTATAACCCACAAAATGATCGTTCTTCTTCTGCGTAATGTTATGGACATTATTACTGCTACTGATGCATTTGAAGATGTTTATAAGATTATTCATATGGAAAGACATAAAAGGAGAGTTTCGAAGGGAGAAATTTTTGTTGAAAGCCTGGCACTTGTGTTGCGTCAATGTTGTTTGAAGCTTCGTGTCCCCAATCCAAACTGATGAATTATGCATCTCTAAAACATAGTACCATTCTCCTCCAGGAACTAGTTGGATTCTTGGATATGGTTTAGCATCACAACCAGACATGGACATCATTCCACAATCGGGTTGTGTGGAAAGAGAGAAAGGAAAGCTCAGGTCTGTAAAATTTCCACATGAAAAGGACTTTGGACAAGTTGAAGCATTTCTGCCCTTTGCCTGAACTAAGATCACAAGTAGAGATAGAAGGAAACAAATAAAAGAAGAAGCCAAATCCATATTGAATCTAACTGCAATAAGAGGAAACCTAACTGAAGTTTTGTGAATTGTGACTCTAGAAGTCTATATCTTTTTAAGACCTGAACAGTTTCTCCATTACTAGTCTTAAGTTTATTGGTAATGTTTGTTAAAAAGAAAAATGTGCAACACAAACTTATAAGAAGGGTCAGATGTATCAAGTAAAGAAAGGTGAAGAAAAAAAAGGAAATGTTCACATTAGCTTTTCTAGCAATTGACTCCAGCAGAAAGACTTGCCTCTTGACTCAGCAATATAACAGCAACTTCTCATTATTTTCAGGACCACCAAAAATTAATGACTTAGACCAATAGAAATAGAACCTATACATCCACCATATGTTAAAAATCATATCATCATCATCATATCATATCATATATTATTATAAGTGGAAAGCTCCAAAATGAAAAGTTGAATTATCATTTTATCCCTACACTAAATATAAATTTAATCAAGTATCTTAATAAATAATAATATTTTAATTATATAAAGATAACATTAAAAGTTCAACAATTATAATTTTAAAATACAAAACTTATTAATAATCATATGCATTGAACCGGATAAGCAATAGATGGTTCATCTGCTAGTAATTATTATAGTAGCAAATTTCCTCAATATTAATTAGAATACAACCTTTTCACACTCCAACATTTATTAGTTTGATTGAAGCTTCTACCAGTGGTGGACCTAAAATTTTGTTCAAGTGGGTTCAAGTTACAAATAATCATGGCAACGATCAATAATAATAATTATCAGTTTTTTTTAATTATATCCTTAACAAGTTATTTTGAGATGATATTCCTAACAAAAAATATACTCTATTAAATTTTTATCTACTTACAAGAAAATTTTCCACATATTTTCAATTTAACAAGCTACTTATTACTCATATATATAAGACTAAAACTATAACAATTTTGAAAACCATAAATAAATAAAAATTAGTAAAATAATAAATAAATAAAAATGCACTATCCTAACTTTCGTGTATACCAAGTAAAAAGGAAAATAAATACATAATTTTGTATACTTCAAAAAATAAAACTAAGTACTACTCATCCGTTTCATAATAATTGTTTATTTTACTAAAATTAGTTGTCCA
>NC_064287.1:51491305-51579827 GCF_019186545.1 Solanum stenotomum | reverse complement strand
AGCTAGCTCACGGAGATAACTTTTTAAAATAAAAGAAAAGTCAACAAAAACAAAGAGAAAGAAAAAAATAGAGAAATAATTAAGATCATTGTCCATAGAAATGTGGCAACTCTACCATTTCTATTACCACACTTTGTCCGAGTAAATATATCACATACAAATTTTCAATAAATTTAATTCGTAGTGAATATAGAAACAATAAACTATCAACACAGATATATGTATTAGATTGCAACACGAATTTTAATACCCATTACAATGAAAAATGAAAGTACATACGTATGTTCATGATTCTTTAATTATTTCTCATATAAATCTGCTTGACAATGTGACAAATATTACAGATACACAATACTTGATTAACATATATTTGAACTTGAATAAGAAAAATATATCAAAATGATAACAATTTTTCTCAAGAATAGGAGTCAACTTCTGTACACTATTTAGGTACATGCTTGTGGATCATAAAGGACTCGACTTCCTTTATAAATCAAATAGAAGACACTACTTAATTATAGATATTCTATAATGCAGAAACTATTTAAACATATAAATATGTGATAGCAAGAAAATTGAAGTGCTGGATTTACTATATGAGATGATGTTTATGAGAAATATGCACACAAATATAAAGAATAAATAAGAAATATTGTCAATTATGACCTAATAGTTTTTTACTCCTCCCTGATAGTACCTATCCTTTTTGCTCTGTTGTGACTCAATTCTTTGATCGAATTGAAAGTGAGAGTGTTACACATATGGATACATGCATAAATCTATTATTCGATTTTCTATCCTTTTATTTTCCTTATAATTGTATTTCCTTTCTTACCTCTCCTCCTCAGTCCTCACCCATCATTTACACTCACCAAATGCAGCATATGCGTCCAAAAGTACTCGCGGACCCTCTCTTTCATAGCCTAGGAGTACACATCAATGAGCTTAAGTAAGCCTTTTTGACTAATACACTTTGTTGATGCAACAAACTCTTTCTATTCCACGAGCAGAACACCAGAGATGCACAGCACGTGGACCTTGTCTAACGAACGATGACTTTCGATTCTTAATTTTCATAGGTTTCTCTTTTTGTGGGAGAGAAAAAAAGAGAAGGATCTCAAGTACAGAGAGAAATTCTCTAAAAAATTAGCCATGTATAATAAAGGATAATCTTGAAAAAAAATGTAAAGTAAAATAACATGAAACAATTATGACACAACCAAATTATAAGAAAATAAAAGAAGAAGATACCTTTGCCATATATCTTAGTACGTACACTATATGAGTTGAAATATAAGACCAAAACCTATTTTGGTACTCCTTTTAATAACCTGTCAAACGGTTAGAAGAAGAGGAGGTGTATGAAAGGATGGTCTTTTCATCTCCCATTTATTTGATTTAAATGTGTTTTAATTCTAGTAGATGTCTCAAACAGAACGTGTTTCCTCACTAACTGCTCCATTAGAAATTTTCAGTTTTGTTTCTTCATTAATTGATTAATGCATTTAGAAATAAGATAAATTAAAAAACAAACATAAAAAGTCCATAAAAAAAGAGAGAAAATAGATAAATAGGAATGGAGGTCATAGAGAGGTGCCACATCACCTCCTCTATGATCCTCCTTTATATATATATATATATATATATATATGATATATGATATGATTTTAAAAAGGAAAAGTATCAAGAAATTCACATGAACTAGAAGTCTAGATATATAATAGTCTACATTTGTTAGTTAATACTCCCTCCGTCCCTATTTAGTTGTCCATATTTCCTCTTTTAGTTGTCCCTATTTAGTTGTCCATTTTGACAAATCAAGAAATTAAAGGACAACAATTTTTTTCATATTATACCCTTATTTAAAGTGAAAAGTTGTCATAAATAAAGTAAATAAACTTATGAACTTCCCATCATTGATTAGTTATCTTGAGTGAATTTATTTTGAAAGTAAATTGTACTATAAGGATAAAATTGTAATTTCACTATGCTAATCATTGTTGCCTTAATCTGTGTATCATTTCTAAAGTGGACAACTAAATAGGGACGGAGGGAGTATTAAAAAGGAAAAGTATCAAGAAAATACAAAAAAGAACAAAAAGTTATGCCTTGGGCTCATGGCACGAAATTGAACCCATTCACCACTGACCCACGCCATTCATTGTGTAAAGAGTGGGTTCATTTTACTTATAATAACGAACTTACAATTAATTTATATATGTAAAATACAAAAAATTTCGATGAAGTGGGTTGAATTGAACCCACTTGAACCACTGTAGGTCCGCCCCTAGCTTCTACATGTTATATTTGTTCATCTATCAATACTTATTATAGCATATTCTCTGAATATGTAGTAATAATTTAGAATACAATGTTTTCTCAACAAAACATTTTCTTGTGTAATTTTTATTCATTCTTTTTCTTAGTTTTTTTGTACTTGCAATGTATAAATCTCATAACAATGGTTGTACGTAGCTGCTGTTTGGAAGTTGGAAAGAACATTGTATCATACTTTAAGTCTTTTCTTCTCCAACAATAAAACTTTTGATTTTCTTTAGTTACCTAACTTAATTGATAATGAATGATCTTATCTATTCCATTAAATTATGCTCAATGATCAACTTATATAAATGAATTCATAAATCAAGAATATGTACAACTCTCTCCATTAGGGGAAGCAGTAGAGGAAAGATTTTAAAGAGTAAGTTCATTTTTCAGCTTTGTTATTTTCTGTGAACGTGTTCGTAAAAATATATTTTTCTTGTTTATATAATATTTTATGAGTTTTAAGTTTTATAAATTATCAATGTTTCTTATATTCATGTTTATGAGTTAAAATCAAACTGATGTATTGACATAGAAGTGTTAGAGATTGACTTTTGGTCCTATTAAATGACATACATTTACCATTAGCTTTGAGTCTTTGCTTAGCTAGAAGTTGTTTGAAACTTTAATTTTTGATACCTTAAATTTGCTGAAGTTGGTAAAAAAGGAGTGGATAAATGAAATAGAATAGGTATTCATAGATAATATTTTGGTGATATATGTTTATTAATGTTTTCCTAATTATATAATTAAAGTGGATGAATGAAACTACTCTAACCGTTAAAATCGGTAATCAAAACAACAAATGGAATACACATCAAGAACATTACTTATGAAAGAGTATCATGCAATATATCAATACATTAAATGTTGCTCAAAATATAATTCATTATACATTTTACCTATCTAGATAAATTTAGTTGTTTAATTTTGTATTTTCAAATAATATTTAATTATCTAATATTGTTCAACGAAGAAGTCATTTGAATATATTTTAGCTTGTACTTTTTCACTTTATTCTATTATTCATTACAATGTATTTTTTATATGACTTATTTTGTATGAACTACTTGTATGGAACACACGTGCGAAGAACGTGTCCAAAAGCTAGTAAAAAATAAAAATATATCTAGTCACACCCCAAAATACACCTATAGAGAGTCTGAAAATGTAAAAGAACACTGGAATCTACGACCAAGATTGAAACAAGAGTGCATAGTGATATAAATACCTCAACTTGTGAAAAAAAATGAATGTTTTAAACACTTCTAACCTCGCATGTTCATGTCCACAGTTAATATGGATACTATTAACCTTCTCCCATTCACTTTCTGTATCACCAGTTTTGACCCTGTAACAACGAGGGGGCCTTTGGACGGAGGAGCCACTGTCACTCTGATGATCCCCTTTACATTCTCCGACCTACGAGGATTCAACAACCTCTTCTGTGTACTGAAAGTGTATAATATTCCTATGCCATTGGGTTAAGTTACCTGCAACAACAAGTAATTGTTTGTAACAGATATGTATGATAAGCTTGAAAATAAAGTAGCAAAACCTGCTACAACAACTAGAGAAAAGTAAATTTTATTAGAAAAAATAGACTGTCCAGCAATACAAAACTGATACTGCAACATTACACAAATAGAGTAAAAACTTCTACAATCTACACTGCAAGGTATATAACATAAACTCTTAAATAATGAAACTAAAAATTGAATGACTTCCAGCTCAAGAAAGTTCTCACAGTAGTACATCAATAACAAAGAAATGGGGTGTAGAACTTTTAACTACTTTGTTCTAGTTATATCAGAGCAAGTAATCCATTTATCGGTCACAGAATTTGGAGAAGGCAGTAATTTAACTTGTTTCAATGATAACATATCTTCTGATTCAGGGAAAGAAGCTGCTACTATTTTAGCTTCATTGGCATTGAGATCAGACTCAGTTCTCTTCTCATTGCCAAATTCACTAGTCTGAATCTCGTTTAGAGTATCCAAAACTTCAACCATAGTAGGCCTCATGTCCCTATCTGTCTGCAAGCACAGAAAAGCCAGCTCTGCTACTGAAGTAGTCATTTCCCAAATCTTGGTATCTGAATCGAACCCCAGGGATGGATCAATCAACTCGTGAAATGCACATTTTACGATCTTGTTTATTGCAAAGTTAGACAAATTAATCTCTTGGCTATGCTTATTCATATCCACAGCTGGCATTGATGAAATGAGCTCAACAAGGACCACCCCGAAGCTATAAACATCACTTTTACTAGTCAGCTGGTAGCATTCGTGATACTTTGGATCGATATAGCCAGGGGTTCCCCGGGGTGCAGTTGAAATATGAGAGACATCATTTGGGAAGAGCCTTGAAATCCCAAAATCTGCAACTTTAACACTAAAGTTGTGATCAAGGAGTATGTTGTTAGTCTTGACATCGCAGTGTATTACGTCAGAAGCATGCAGATAAGCCAATGCACCAGCAGTTTCTATGGCAATGTTCATGCGAATCGGCCACGTGAGTGATCCATCCTTCGCTTTATTACCATGGAGGTGATCAGCAAGAGTTCCATTAGGAATATATTCATAGACAAGGAGTAGTTCACGGCTTTGCCTTGAAGTGCAACCATAGAGGGTAACAACATTGTTGTGCCTTAGCCTAGTAAGGATTTCAATTTCATTCACAAACTGCTGCATTCGTTTGCAGTTGTGCTCGTAAAGGCGCTTCACAGCAACCTCTCTTCCATCCTTAAGCTTTCCTGGTCATTGATGAACAAGAGTTAGGTACATGAAGAAACAGTTGAAGCATAGCGCAGTTGGATTAGGAAGTTTCTCACCATAGTAAACGGTTCCAAAACCTCCATCTCCAAGGACTCTAGAAGAACTGAAATCATTTGTGGCTTCTTCAAGTTCTGAATAAGAGAAGACTGGGACACCAAAGTATATACTGCCTCCCTCAACATCATGTTTGAAAATGTCCGAGAATTTCTTCGTTGTGAGGAAGAGGGATGGACTAAATTTCTTCTCCTTGTAACACCAGATAAAGGAGACAACTAAAGTTATCATCACCAATCCTACTCCACCAAAAACTGAAAGAGAAGTCAGTAATCTCCCTCAACTCCAGTATCCATACATTTACATAACCTAAGGTACTAGTCTTTTCCTATCATTCTGTCATTATCTAATAAAGTTTAATGATATGCATGTAAATTCTGAAATAGGAAAGAACTCTGCAGTTAATGGATATTAAATTACCTGCTCCCAGAGTCACTCCCAACCTGCTTTTTGTTGTTTTTGCATCTAAAATAAGAGCGAAAATACTATGAATATTAACGATATGTGAGATGAAAATAAGAAAGGGTAAGAAATATGCACTAGACCTTGAGCATCTGTACATTGAAATTTGTTGGTTTTATCAGTCTGGCAATGACCTCCACCTTGGTGACATTGGTAACAGTCGTAAGACAGTTCCCATTGTACCAGAAAAACGTGACTTAACATTTTGAACACATCTCTATCATATGCTAATGTGTCAATTGGCAATCTGATAAGTGAACAATTTGCAGGAAGATTGCCTGCTTGAATGTCTTCATCATCGTCTCCAGAAAGCTTGTAGTATATGCTAAAGTCTTTACAACCATTGTATATTTTATAACCAGCAAAATGATCATTCTTCTTCTGGGTAGTGTTTGGGGCATTACGACTCGTGCTGTTACATTTGAAGAAGTCGTGAAGCGTAGGGGTAGTGAAAGAAATAGAAGGAGAGTCTTGAAGGGAGAAACTTTTGCTAAAAGTCTGGCACTTGTGTTGCCTCAACATGGTATGAAGCTTCGGGTCCAAGAGCCAAACTGTAAAATTATGCGGTTTTTCCATAGGATTGTACCAATCCCCTCCAGGAAGCAGTTGGATTCTTGGATATGGTTTAGTATCACAACCAGACATGGTCTTTAGTCCGCAATCAGATCATGAGGAAAGAGAGAAAGGAAAGCTCAAGTCAGTAAGATTCCCACATGAAAAGAACTTTGGACAAGTTGAATCATTTTTTCCCTTTGCCTGAACTAAGATCAGAAGAAGAGATAGAAGGAAGCAAATAAAAGAAGAAGCCAAAGCCATATTGAATCTATACTGCAAGAAGAGGAAAAACTAGAAGGTTTGTGAATCGTAATTCTAGCTAGCTCACCTGAACTCTCTTATAAGATCAAGTTCCATAACTTTCAACACTGTAATCATTACAAGTCTCTCTCACTGGTAAAATTTGTCAAAAAGAAACACTATGTGGAACCAAACGTATAAGATGGGTCAGACTTATTGGGGGAAAAAAGCTGAAGGGAAAAGGAAATTCTTACATTGGCCTTTAGCCATTGACACCAGTGGTAAGACTTGACTTCTTAAGTCTGCAAACAAACAGCAACTTCTAAGTTTTTGAAAATGGATTACTTGAACTTTAGAAATAGAAGCAATATTCATTTCAGTCGACTGAAATTTAATTGGTATACAGATAGATCCAAAGGTGAAAACAACAAAGGAAATGGTTCTAGTCACACCCTAAAAGGGACGTAAAGATAGTATGAAAAAACAAATATACAACCTTGCATTGCTCACTTTCTCATTAGAAACTACCAAGAAAGTATTTTCAAGATTGACGGAGTATACACAAAATAAGCTAGAAATACAGGCTATGTTTCATGTCATCTTCTCCAAAGTTTTAAAAAGAAACAAATCATTATCACCATCCCTAGCTTATGGAACACTCACCTTAGAGTCCAAGACTATGAATTTATGGCTAAGGTTGAAACACTCAAATTAACACTAGTACTTGCATAGATTTCTAACGATGGCCCCTCCATTCCAGGAGTTCCATTAGTACCTCATCTTGTTAGTTTAAGCTTATAATTTTTTTCCTAATTTCTCCCATAAGAAAAGACAACAAAAAGAGAGGGTCTTTGGACAGAGCCACTGCTTTGCAGGACCTGCCAGTATATGTGACAGCTCTTATATAATGAAATCAAATATTGAATCACTTTCACTCATAGGTACATAGCTCAAGAAACTTCTCACAGTTGTACATTCATAATCTCTCAAAATTCACATCAATAACAAAGAAAGCGAGTATAGAACTCTTAACTACTTTGTAGTAGTTATATCAGAGCAAGTAACCCATTTATCAGTAACAGAATTTGAAGAAGGTAGTGATTTAACTTGTTTCAGCATAAACTTATCTTCTGATTCAGCGAAAGGGGGTGCTGTAACAATTTTAGCTTCATTTCCATTGAGATTAGAGTCAGCTCTCTTCTCATTGTCAAATTCACTAATCTGAATCTCCTTTAAAGTATCCAAAACTTCAACCATAGTAGGCCTCGTGTCCCTATCTGTCTGTAAGCATAGAAAAGCCAACTCTGCCACTGAAGTAGTCATCTCCAAAATCTTGGTATCTGAGTCGAACCCCAGGGATGGATCAACCAACTCATTAAATGCACATTTTACAATCTTGTTTATTGCAAAGTTAGCCAAATTAATCTCTTGGCTATGCCTAGTCATATCCACAGCTGGCATTGATGAAATGAGCTCGACAAGGACCACCCCGAAGCTATAAACATCACTTTTACTAGTCAGCTGGTAACATTCATGATACTTTGGATCGATATAGCCAGGGGTCCCCCGGGGTGCAGTTGAAATATGAGTGACATCATTTGGGAAAAGCCGTGATATCCCAAAATCTGCAACTTTAATGTTAAAGTTGTGATCAAGGAGTATGTTATTAGTCTTCACATCACAGTGTATTACGTCAGACGCATGCAGGTAAGCCAATGCACCAGCAGTTTCTATGGCAATGTTCATGCGGACTAGCCAGGTGAGTGATCCGTCATTCACTCTGTCACCATGGAGATGATCCGCAAGAGTTCCATTTGGAATGTATTCATAGACAAGGAGTAGTTCACGGCTACGCCTTGAAGTGCAGCCATAGAGAGTGACCAGATTGTTGTGTCTTAGCCTAGTAAGGATCTCAATTTCATTTACAAACTGCTGCATTCGTTTGCAGTTGTGCTCGTAAAGGCGCTTCACAGCAACCTCTCGTCCATCCTTAAGTTTCCCTAGACATTAATGAACAAGTATTAGGCACGTGAAGAAAGAATTGAAGCATAGCTCAGTTGGGTTAGGAAGTCTCTCACCATAGTAAACAGTTCCGAAACCTCCATCTCCAAGGATTCGAGAGGAATTGAAATCATTTGTGGCTTCTTCAAGTTCTGAATAAGAGAAGACTGGGATGCCAAAGTATATACTGCCTCCCTCAACATCATTTTTAAATATATATGACAATTTCCTTGTTGAGAGGAAGTGGGGCGGATTAAATTTCCTCCTCTTGCAACACCAGATAAAGTAGACAGCTAAACAAATCATCACCAATCCTAATCCACCAAAAACTGGAAAAAAAATATCAGTAATCAGAGGTTTTCAGACAAAAGAAAACATCACAAGGAAAAAGAAAGTGTCCTCTCAACTCCACTATCCAATCATTTTGTGTAAGCTAAAGAACTTACCTCTCTTACCATCCTTTATCATTAAGGAAATGTTTTGAGATTTTACCACAATGAAGAAGAAATTCAAACGATATGCATGGAAATTCTGTAATAGAAAAGACCGAAAAGACACTGCAGTTAATGGATATTTAACTACCTGCTCCCAGAGTCAGTCCGAACTTTCTTTTAGCCATTTTTGCATCTAAAGGAAAAAGAGGGAAAGTATTATGAAATATTATAGATATGTGATATGAAGACAAGAAAGGACACTAAGAAATATGCACTGAGTGACTGATTCTTTTTCAAGTGAAGAAATTTCTTGATGACCTTGATCATGTGGATTATTTGGATATGTACAATGAAATTTGTTGGTTATATCAGTCTGGCATTGACCTCCCCCATAGTGACATTGGTAACAGTCCTCAGAGATCTTCCATTCTACAATAAAAGCGGCGCTTAACATATTGAACACACTACCATTATCTGATCTCGAGCGGATCGGCAATCCGATAAGTGAACAGTTTGCAGGAAGATTGCCTGCTCGAACGTGTTCACCATCACCTCCAGGAAGCTTGTAGTATATGCTAAAGTCTTTACAGCCACTGTACATTCTATAATCAGCAAAATGATCTTTCATCTTATGGGTAATGTTTGGGGTGCTACTACTAGTGCTGTTGCATTTGATGAAGTTGAGAATATGCACTGGGAGAATTTCGAAAGAAATAGAAGGAGAGTCTGGTAAGGAGAACTTTTCGTTAAAAGCTTGGCAGTTGTGTTGCCTCAACTTGGCATGAAGCTTGGGGTCCTCAACCCAAACTGTATAATTAAACATATTTACTACAGCATAGTACGAATCTCCTTCAGGAAGCAATCGGATTTTCGGAAATGTTCTAGCATCACAACCAGATAAGAACATTATTCCACAGTCAGGTTGTGTGGAAAGAGAGTAAGGATAGCTCAGGTCAGTAAGATTTCCACATGAAAAGGATTTTGGACAAGTTGAATCATTTCTTCCCATTGCCTGAACTAACATCAGAAAAACAGATAGAAGAAAGCAAAATAAAGAAGAAGCAAAATCCATATTGCAAGAAGAGGAAAACTAGCTGAAGGTTTTTTCATTATACAGTATTAACTCTACCTAGATCTATTAAATAGTCTTTANAGGAAGATTGCCTGCTTGCACGTCTTCATCATCGCCTCCAGGAAGCTTGTAGAATATGCTAAAGTCTTTACAGTCACTGTACATTCTATAACCAGCAAAATGATCTTTCATCTTCTGGGTAATGTTTGGGGTGCTACTACTAGTGCTGTTGCATTTGAAGAAGTTGGCAAAATTCAATGGGAGAATTTCGAAAGAAATAGAAGGAGAGGCTGGCAAGGATAAGTTTTTGTTAAAAGCCTGACACTTGTCTTGCCTCAACTTGGCATGAAACTTGGGGTCCCTGAGCAAAACTGTATAATTAGATGGATTTCCTAAAGCATAGTATGAATCTCCTCGAGGAAGCAGTTGGATTCTCGGATATGGTTTAGCATCACAACCAGATAAGAACATTATTCCACAGTTAGGTTGTGTGGAAAGAGAGAAAGGAAAGCTCAGGTCAGTAAGGTTTCCACATGAAAAGGACTTTGGACAAGTTGAATCATTTCTTCCCATTGCCTGAACTAACATCAGAAAAACAGATAAAAGGAAGCAAAACAAAGAAGAAGCAAAATCCATATTGCAAGAAGAGGAAAACTAGCTGAAGGTTTTTTCATTATACAGTATTAACTCTACCTAGATCTATTAAATAGTCTTTAGCTTAATTGTAAAATTTGTCAAAAAGAAACCAAACGTATAACAAGGATCACACTTATTAGGAAAAAGAAAGGCAATACAAAGAAGAAAAAAATTGAAGCTTTCACATTGACGCAAGTAGAAAAACTTGACTTCATGGCTCTGTATACTAACAACAACTTTACTCATTTCAGTTTTAGGAAATTTAAATGGTATGCAGATACATTCGAAATATGAAAACGAAAAATGAAATGGTTCTAGTCACAACTCACACCCTAAAAGATACGTAAAGTTAGTAAGATGATGTAAAAAGAACATTGCATATCCATTTGCTTATTTTCTCACTAGAAACTACCAAGAAAGTTTTTAAAGATCAGTGACGCAGCCAGAAATTAGCGAAGGGTGCATAAATTGTCTTCTAAGTTACGTTAAAAGTGTGCAAAATTATATAATGCACTTATAATATCTAAAATTTAACCTCTGCACACCACATAATTTTGCAACGAATGGTGTGCATCACGGAGTCAGCAAACTATGTACCAAAGTCATCACTTTGAAAAAGAACCAATTTTTAGTTGTCATCACCCTAGTATACATGATGACACTATGGGGTCGTTTAGTACGCGGGATAAGATGGAATATCCCACGATTATATCATATCTCACCTTATTCCATCCAACTTAAAATTATTTTATCTCATCTCTCAGGTGGAATAAATTAAATTAGTCCGAAGATAATTTAATCAGCAAACCAAACAACGCCGGCTAATATATGAAATACTAATCCCATCATTTTAGGAGTACAAAATAATCTCGAAATTAGCTAATATCTCAAACTAAACATGAGATGATTTACCGGAAAAATCACTCCGGTGATCCCCTTCACATTTTCCGACTAGCTAGGGTTCAATAACCCTTTTTCCCATTTACGTTCATTTCCCTCTTTCTCCTCGTTTGTAAACTCCTTTTCATCTTCAAACCCTAGCACAAATCGCCGGTAGCAAAACTCCGGCGACTCCCGGGAAACATTTGCCGGCAATGGTGTTTTTTGTCTTCTACTTTTATTTATTTTGTATTTCATCTCACTTTAGTCCCTTTTTTTAACAAAATCATCATTTTCACCCTCTTGTATATATTTTTTACAATATAGCACATAAGTTTAGTCAACGATTAGAATCGATAAATAATAGAGTCTATTTAAAAATTTGTAAAGGTAAAAGAGTTATACATATCAAATTAAGCTCATAAATTAGAATTTTACTTTCATCAAAGTAAATGTGTTGGGGGGGCGATTTAACTAATTGAGGTTAATAACTAAAAAGTCATGTATAAATAGGAGAATTTCACTACCATCTCAATGGTCAATTAAGAGTTTGTTAAACTTAAATATAAGTTATGATTTATTGCACCAAACTTGCCTGTCAATGTGAATACTCAGTCTATAATAATTTTGCTTATAAGGTTCGTGATTTTTTTATTTTTTATAATTCTATGATATTTGTGATTCACTGGACCAACAAAGTTAGATTCACGCGTTTAAGCTTGTTTAATAGAAAAACGCTCCTTGTATTGAATCTTCTTAGCTTTTTGTATATTATTTTATATATATTTTGACTCTTCTAATTAAAATTTTAGCTCCGACCCAACTTGTATTCAAAGAAAATAATTGATCTTCCAAATTTTTCCAACACTCTCAACTAGACTTTGGAACTTATTAGCAAAGTCTTGAATAAACAGACAAAAAAGAAAAGGGACCATCAAGACTAAGAAATTGGAAATTTGTCACTCATATTATATAATTGACTTGGTCATATAGAATATAATATATAGTATATAGTAATTCTCATTGTTTTTATTCATGTGAAAACAAAACATGTCGATTTTTATCTTTGAATGAGGTTTCCATTTGGTTCATTCTATGTTTTTATTTGGAAATTATATGTTGTGAAACAATTTTACGATGATTATTTTTAGTCAGGAATTTTGTTAAAAGTGTCTAAGATTTAATATGCATGTAATAAAAAATAATTTTAATATGTATATTGAGTATAATTTTTTATATATATACACAGAATAATTTTTTGATGAAGGAAGTTTAACTGATAACCCTTCATTGTATGTGACTTTACTACATAATTTTTTCAATAGAAATTGTGGACGCGGAGATTATTTGTTACTCCTTTTGTTTCAATTTATGTGACGTTATTTTCTTATTAGCTCTTTTCAAAGAGAATGAATTGTTTATATATTGAAAATGATTAATCTTAAAACGTTACATTTTACTTTTAGTAAAATGCTTTTATAGTCATATAAATGTTCTGATATGCTTAAGATCACTAGTTTTAAAGTCTTGTAATGAGAGTCTAGACAAATGTTATGGTATGTTTAAAATCGCAAGTTTCAAAAATATTATTTTCTTTCTTAAATTTCGTTTCAAGTCAAATTATGGCAAAACAAAAATATTTCTATATTTTTGTTGAAGCATGATATACCTCAGAATGTCCTATCAATTTCAAGTTCCTAGTGACTTGAATGCTAGATAGATCTTGTCCCATCAGTTTATTTGTCCACAAAACTTATGGACCGCTAAATACACAAATGGATTGTGTCAAGTGTCACATATTGATTGGCGGAATGGATTGTTGTCTTATGATCTTGGATACTCCTCATCTCGAGAATTAGTTTTTAGAATGAGTTGGCTCCAACGCCATTTTATTCAACATGGTATTAGCGCGAGGCTCGTCTTTGTTCTTGCTTTATCCAATGTTGGACCTATATATAGATATACCATGGCCAATGTATAAGTTAAATTACCATCACTATACTCTGCTATCGTGCTTAGACTCTTCAAAAATATCATTCGATGTGTGTTGGATCCTCAAAAGATATGCACTTTTTAAGGATCTGATACGGGTGCAAAGCAACATTTTTTGAGGGTCCGAGCAACATAGCTTAGGGCCAGCAAGAAAATCAGAAAAAGAAGGTAATTTCATGAACATTGACAATTGAAAAAGCAAAAGAAGTATAACATCAAGAACATAATTTATTATATGTACATTCATATAAGCTCAAATGCTTTAGCTAAGAGTTAGTAGATTCTGAAGTCTAAAACTACATTAGCTAAGATATTCACCTATGGTGCTCGAATTCTTCAAAAATATCGTCAGGTGTGTGCCAGATCCTCTAAAAGCTACGCATTTTTCAAGGATCTGACATGAGTGCGGCAACATTTTTTGAGTGTCCGAGCAACATAGATAGTCACTCACTCACTAGTGCTTGTTGTGGTAGAGCCACTAATCCATACCTCACTATTAGTATCTGATGAACTTAGGAACTTAACTTTCTTTAACAGTGCAACTTGATCAGATTCAGGGGAAAATGGAGGGATATTAACACTCTTAGACTTTGATAAATTAAAACTAGCACTAGTGTCAAATGTCTTCTCATTTTGATGAAACTCTCCACCTTGAATCTTTCTTAAAATGTCCAATACTTCATCCATTGTTGGCCTGATATCCTTATCAAGTTGCAAGCATCGAAAAGCTAGCTCCGCGACAGAGATAGTCATTTTCTTAGCAAGCGTATCTGAGTTTAGCCCGAGTGATGGATCAATCAGTTCATCAAATGCACATCTTTGTATCCTGTTTATCGCCAAGTTAGCCAAATTGATCTCGTTCTTGTGCCTTTTTAAGTCAACAGCTGGCATTGATGATACAAGCTCGATAAGGACAACCCCAAAACTGTAAACGTCACTTTTGTCAGTAAGCTGATAACATTCGTGATACTCAGGATCAACGTACCCAAGCGTTCCTTGAGGAGCTGTTGATATGTGAGAAACGTTGTTGGGGAAAAGTCTCGAGAGTCCAAAATCTGCTACTTTGACACGAAAGTTGTTGTCGAGAAGGATGTTGTTAGTCTTGACATCGCGATGTATCACATCAGAAGCATGGAGGTAAGCCAATGCACTGGCTGTTTCAACTGCAATGTTCATACGGATGGGCCATGTGAGAGATCCCTCTGCTGCTCTTTCACCTTGGAGATGATCAGCAACTGTTCCATGTGGAATGTATTCATAAACAAGGAGAAGTTCACGGCTGCGTCTTGATGTGCAGCCATAAAGGGACACAAGATTTTGGTGCCTCAAACGAGTAAGAATCTCGATTTCGGTTGTGAACTGCTGCATTCTCTTGCAGTTGTGCTCATAGAGGCATTTTACTGCAACTTCTCTTCCATCATATAGTTTTCCTAATTCATAATGTGTAATAACAATGAGATACTGAGGATTCCGACACATGGTGAAAAGTGATCAGTTGAACACCCTTCGTCAAAACTATACAGTGTATACCGAAAATTATACCAAGTATAAAGGTCAAAAGTTACATTTTATACATATATATTTTTTTTGAGAAGGATGTTATATACATATATATTAAAGGCATAATACATAAATAGACACTCAAACTTGGACTCAGACGGCAAGTAAGCACTCCCATTTTGAGAGTGCACACTAGATACCTCAACTTAGTGTCAACTGGCAACTAAACATTCTAACTCGTCCCCACTGTGTCTCGTAGACATCCAACGTTGGCGTGGCACATAAATTTTGAGGTGTCTAGATGATCATTTTGTAAGTTGGAGTATTCAACTGACACAAGACGGTTGAGGTGCCTGGATATTCATACTCAAAGTTGGAGTGTCCAGTTGTCAGTTGAGGCCAAGTTAAAGTGTTTATACACCCTCAACGAAACTCTTGGTTTCGCCACTGAGCATGAACACTAGCTACTTTTCACCTTTTGGAAATTGCTGTCTTTTTAACATAATTCTTAGGTTCAAAGAAAAACTTACCATAATATACAGTTCCGAAACCTCCATCTCCTAGTTCATTCAAGGGATCAAAATTGTTGGTGGCTTCCTTAAGTTCAGCATAGGTGAAAACTGGAACCTGAAATCCAAAATATTTGCTCTCTACCTCAAGATCCCCATGAAATTGTGTCGAATCATTCTTCCCTCTCTTGCGACACCAGATAGAAAAGGCGACAATGGAAGATAGCAGGATCAAACCAACTCCACCTAAAACTAGAAAACACAAGATACAGTAATCAAAATCTAATCCTTTGAAAGTGTACCACAAAAAAAAAGGAGCCTGGCCGGGGAATGGGCACACCCCAAGGGGTGTCATGTAGACAGCCTACCCTGATGCAAGCTTCAGTGGCTGATTCCACTGCTCAAAACCCGAGACAACTTTACCGTTGCTCCGAAGCCCCTACTACTATAAAAATGTGGTCATTGTCTAGATAATTAATTACCTGAGGCCATAATTATCATTCTCGAATTACTTTGTCCATTTTGTCCTGCAGTAAAGGAAAAAAGATAAATCTTTTTAGATAAACCTCAATAGAAAACAAGCAGAACAAGAGTTATTTCTTAACAATACTATATATACCTTTCATGGAACAATGAAACTCGTGTTCATCGATTATCTGGCATTTCCCTCCTTTGTCATGACACAGATGACAATCTTTGGATAACTCCCAGTTTAGAAGTGCACTAGAAGTCAACAGTTCAAACAAGTCACTTGCATATGGTTTTGATGGTGTAGGCAATGGAATTGGCAATTGTACAAGTGAACAGTGCTTTGGAAGTTTGCCACTAATCTTAGCACTAGTATTTCCCAATATTGTTTTATTGGGATGGTGATAGTAAACATTAAAACTTCCACACTCAGTATATCTATCAAAATCTTTGAAAAAGGAATCATTAGTCTTCTGGATGGTGTTGTCATGACTATGTTTGCATCTGTACAAGGTTAAGTTAGGAACAATTTGGAAAGAGATCAAAGGGGAATTTGGAAATGAGAAGTTTCTGTAAAAAGACTTGCAACTTCTGCTATCTAAGTACTCTTGAAGTTTAGGATCTGAAATAAGGAAAAAATCACCCTTCTTCACTATAGCATCATATTTTTGTCCACCAATTACAATCTTAGGATATGGTTTAGTATGACAATCAAACCTGCATAATCCACACTCAGGGTTGCTGGAATTTGTGAAAGGAAACTTCATAGCTCCAAGGTCTCCACACTCGAATTCATCAGTGCAGTTGGATTTGGAATTACCTAGTACTTGATGTAGGCTAAAGATCATTAAACAACAGAAAAACAAGAAAGTAGAAGCCATATTGTGTACTCTATATGGTCTCACACAGCAAGAAAATTGGAATTTAACCTTGTTATTTGGTTTATTTTTCTATATGTGAACTTGGAATTTTGTTACAAAGACTTTGGAAAAAGGAAACAGGACTCAAGTGAGGGCCAACATAAAAGACTTTTCCACTCTCCATTCTCATTGACTAAGTATACTATGTAAAGACTTGAATCATTGACTCATAAGATAAGATATTTGTGCTCTTTTTTTTTCTGTTTTAAAGAAAATCCCATGCACAGTCTTAATAAGTATGTACCTTCTTTCCTAAGCAGAAGGCAAGTATTTTGAATCACATCATATTTCCATAAGATAAAGGGAAGTTGGTAAGAACAGTAAGTATTTTGGTTATGGGTCACTTTCTTTTGGAATAGGTGAACAAAGTGCTTTAAAAAGTAGCCGGATATATCACACTCCGGCTTGACTGATCTCTCAAGTGAAATAGCAAAAGATAAGTGACTTTTCTGATACTAGAGAAAGAAAAATGACCTTCTGAGTGAAATAGCAAAAGATATGCGACTTTTCTGATACAAAAGAAAGAAAAGTAACTTCGTTGTATCAGAAAAGTAACTTTGTTCACTTATTTCCAATAGTTGAATGATCAGACCATTTAAGAAATCAACTCGATGTTCTCAATCAAAAAAACTCCAGTCTCCGTATCAGAAACAGTTTGAAGAGCTTTGTTCATAAGCTAAATAATCAATCACAGAGTGTCTCACACTGGTTGATGGAAGGCAGATCCATTTACAGTGTACATCCTGATAGGTTAGGCATGTACTCGACATACAATCAGAGACCAAAACAATGAGAAGAAATGGGGCTTAAAATATACAAACTTGTGATACATCAAAATGTCAAGAGGGGATTTTGTAAAGCAGGACGGCTAATGTTAGTTGTGGTAGAGCCACTAAACCACCCATCATCTGTGGAATTTGGTTATGGTGGAGATTTAGATTTCATAAACTGGATAGCATTTTCGGGGCACTCAGTTCATTCCTGTTCCCAAAGCTGAGGCATTGTAAAACTCCAAATTTTGTATGGACGATCTCATAAAATTTTGCATGTCTACACTTGCCAACTTTGGTTATTTTTTGCTCTCTCATCCTGAAAATGATGTGCAACCAACTTTTACACTGTGAAAGGTACTCATAAATCAGGAGTTCACTGTTGCACCTCTATGTGCAATCACAGAGAGTAACAAGATATGATGTCTCCATGGAGTCGTTTTACTGCTACGTCTCTACCATTGCTGAGTTCACCTAAGAATGTGCACTGTTAGCTGGTGTATATATATATATTGAGTTACTAAACCACAGTACTTTTACATGATGAAAAATCTGCCAAATACCTGCTGATTTCCTGAATTTTGCAACTGATGCATTGTGTAGCTCAAGTCGATATGCTTCTTACCATGGTAAACTGTTCCAAAACCTCCATCACCATGTTCTATAAAGAAAATATTATGCACACAGCATTATTTGGTCATAAGAACTGCACATAGTAGCTGTCAAATGTCCCAGGAAAGTGGCTGATATTCATTTAAGTAACCTCAAATCCAGGATAGTGAAAAATATGCATGCTCGTTAGTGCAGAAAGCATGTCCATATTCAATAGTTACACTCCACTGTGTTCAGAAAACAGCAAACAAAGAACAAGAGTAAAAACTAATAAAGATAAAAAGAACGTCTCAGCAACTTATTCCTTTACAGATTATCAATGAGTACATATTTGTAACATTTATGTTGAAATGAAAGCAAAGAGTGTAAGAATTTCACCCGCTAACATTACTACTGCCACAGCTACTAACCCAGCTCTCAGTTACAGAAATAGGTGAAGGTGGCAAATGCATTTTCTTTAACAAAACTATTTTATCTGATGTAGGAGAAGTAGGGACTTTTTCACCATTACGTTCTGTGTTATCAACAATTGAGTCATTCGTCTTCTCATCTTTGATTTGATCCGTATAGGTGCCTTGAATATGTTTAAGTGTCTCTAGTACTTCATCCATTTTTGGTCTCAAGTCCGTTTCAAGCTGCAAGCATTGAAATGCTAGCTCTGCTACTGAAGTAGTCATTCTCATAACTTGTGCATCTGATTTAAATCCCAGAGATGGATCAATTAGCTCATCAAATGCGCATCTCTGAATCCTATTTATTGCTAAGTTGGCCAAATTGATCTCATGTCGACGCCTAGTAATATCAACAGCAGGCATTGATGAGATAAGTTCAACAAGGACAACACCAAAACTATAAACATCACTTTTATCAGTGAGCTGGTAACATTCATGATACTCTGGATCAACATATCCAGCAGTCCCTTGAGGAGCAGTTGAGACATGAGTAGCATCATTCGGAAAAAGTCTCGAAAGCCCAAAATCTGCAACTTTGACACAACAATTGCTGTCGAGGAGTATGTTGCTAGTCTTCACATCGCGATGTATTATGTCAGAAGCATGGAGGTAAGCCAATGCACAAGCAGTTTCTACAGCAATATTCATGCGGATAGGCCATGGGAGGAATCCGTCCTTTGCTCTATCCCCATTCAGGTGATCTGCCACTGTTCCATTGGGAATGTATTCATAAACAAGGAGGAGTTCACGGCTGTGCTTTGATGTGCAACCATAAAGGGTAACAAGATTTCGATGCCTTAGGCGAGAGAGAATTTCAATTTCATTTTTAAACTGTTCCATTCTCTTGCAATTGTGCTCGTAAAGTCGCTTCACTGCAACTTCTCTCCCATCCTTAAGTTTACCTAGTAAGAAAGGTAGTACAAATTTAGCTATCTAGTCGTGTCATTTGAACATCTGATTTGCTTCAAGATACTTACCATAGTAAACAGCACCAAAACCTCCATCTCCTAGTTCATTGGAGGAATCGAAGTTACTTGTAGCTTCTTCAAGTTCAACATAGGAGAAGACCGAGACTCCATGGTAATTACTACTTCCATCAAAATCATGTGTTAAGGAACGATCACAAGATTTTTTTCTCGAGGTGAAGTACAAACAACTTTTGTGTTCTTTCTTGTAACAACAAACGATGAAAGTGACCACAAGGATTATTAACACAGCTCCACCTAAAACTGAAAAAGACAAAAATGAAGTTAACAAGATGTGGAACTATGTTGAAATGTCAAATTCAGGGATAATAATAATACAGTACTGATTTACCTGAGCCAAGAATCAACTCCAAATTATATTTCCCTGAAAATGAAGTAATGTCAGACAAATCGTGGAGGAGGTAGTATCAAAAAATAATGATCTGCATCTGACAAGAAAGAAATAGAACTTATAAAATGTTTCAGTGGATGGAAATGGACATACAGGGACATGCATTTATAATTATTGGTTTTGGACCAGTAGGCAACTGCTTCTGGATGTGCTATACGATCTTTAGCAATGTCCAAGGATTGTCGTTTAGACATTGGTTTTCTTTAATGCTACATTTAGAACAGCACCGAAAATAACCATACGAGAAAAATTCATAGGTCAATCTCAGACAAGTTAGCACTCTATGACCATGAATTAAGGGAGTGGAATAAGTGAAAACTCACCTATAATCTCACTATTGCCAAACTATACTAAACGCAAACAGGTAGTAAAAGAACAGGATAGAATATAATCCTCTCCAAATCAGATTATGCAGTTTATACTACTCCCTCCGTCTCAATTTAAATGTATTACTTTCCTTTTTGGTATGTCCAAAAAAGAGTGTCTCTTTCTATATTTAGTAAATTTTCCAATTCCAACATTCTACCTGGCAAGTTTAAGACCACAAGATTAAAAGGACTACACACATCTTTGATTTAAGACCATGAGATTCAATAGTCTCCCTTTATTTCTAAAATTCCGTGTCAAGTCATGGGACAGCAGGTGTAATAGATAAGAGAAGAGTTTTTGATGTTTATGATGCACATGAAAGCCTCGTTGATCGTTGTTAGCTTTTATAACTCTGCAAATAATCAGTATCTTATGCCTAGAATCTTAAATTAGAAGCTTGGTAAGTAGCAGTTACCATCCAGCAATGATTCTGGCAAAACCTAACAGAGCAATAACAAACAGGTTCACCATTTTCAGAGCCAGAATGATTGCTGTCCTTTCACAGCCACTAACTTATTCCAAGATCATTGTAGTATTAATTCATTTTCTGACAACCTTAAATAGTCTATCTATTGGCATTTCTTATTGCTTTTCTTTTTCCTATTTTAACTGGTGCAACAACATATGACTCTCAAGGCATTGCACTACAATCGACTTGGTTTTCCCGCTGTCTAAAACAGGATAGGGATGATTCACATCATTTGAAGCACAAGCAATTGGGTTTTTGGCGCACTTTATGGGAATAGAGTTATTGAAACAATTAAAGATTTACTATAATATATTGAGCCAAACATGAAGGGAGATGCAATCAAAAGCAAAAAACCTCAGAAGAGCTATGCACGAATAACTCACTATGCCAGCATTCACTAACCAAAATGATTGGCTCTCATAGGAGATACTTTTGGTAATTTAGTGACTGCTGGAGGTTTAGTAAAGTGGCGTAAATAACCAAAACCACATAAACAAGGATTTATATCTAAGATATAAAAAGGGTACTTGATGAGTAAGAGGGAATAATATGTAACGTATACAACAACAACATACCAGTGTAATCCCACAAGTGGGGTTGGGGATGGTGGTATGTGCGCAGACCTTACCCCTACCTTGAGAAGGTAGAGAGGTTGTTTCCGATAGACCCTCGGCTCAAGTAAAATAATATGTAATGTATGCCAAGTATAAAACATAGTAGTTGTTGCAATTTTCTACCAATATTAAAGTTACTAAAGTAAGATAAAAGTCAGCTCCTGATTACATACTTCTGAAATGTTCTACTTATTCTTATTTTAAGTTTGACTAGGTTTTACATGTTGCAGTTTCCTACCTATATTAAAGTCAATAATGTAAGTTCTGATTCCGTCAAACAAGCAACTGCTCAATATGTGCAGCCAATGTATACATACTAATTACAGCTGTGGTTTGTTAACAACCCGGTTGCTGAGTTCATATTAGCCTACTTCAACTAATCATGTCAAACTATTAACCTAGTCCTTCATAAGTATCATTAAAGATCGCTTCTTAGACATGAATTATCATAGATAAAGCTCAAATCAGATATGATCACAAGCGGTTTTCCTTTAACAGACCTTGAGTCTGTAATTTTGTACTCGAAATGTGAAGTTGAATGGGTTAAGAAAAATGAGATTCGGTGGCCTATTAGATTGAGAATAGAATTAAAGAAGTCTTCAATTGGTATCCTTGTATACTTAACAAAATAATACTGGTGTAACAAAAAGATTAACAGGACAAAATATCAAACCAGAAAACGCTTGGATTAATCAAAACTAGACACCATTCAGTAGAGAAGTTATTAGCAGCTATAAGGATACTTCCTGCACTTAGCCCTACCTTTTTGGGGTAAGAGGTTGTTTCCGATAGACCCTCAGCTCAAAGAAACGTTTTCATAGCAGGATTCCAAGAAAAATATGACAGCAAAATAACAAGATATAAAGCAAATGAAGCAACAGATAGTAATACACATTAAAGAATACGAAACTACGCGACTACTAAATAATACTACGAATAAGGATTAAATCAGCTGTATCATGATGCCTAAATCAAGTTACATTTTTTGGGCGCTTGTAATCACACAAAAAGAACCTAAAGCACCGAGCATAATCATAAGATAAGGTGCTGCATAACTATACTGGAAATTTAACTTATCCTTTGAAGCTATAAGAATATTTCCTTGGCTGCACTTTGTAGTAAACACATTTTTAATCATCCATAGCTTAATCCATTCGATTAATTTAGCTGTATCTTGATACTTAAATCATCATGCTATCACACGAAAAAACTTTAAAGCACGGTGCCTAGTCATAGCATAAGGTGCTGCATAATTATACTGGAAATTAACTTAGATAAGGTCATAGGGGCTTACTGGAAGGTTTGCAACTCAATGCATGAGGCCTGTCAGTGCAGAAACATTTGAATTGATAATTGATAACATCAAATCCGCAATGTCCTCTACTTTCTGCACATTCACTGCAATTAGCAGCCGTCCAGTTCAATCTAAACCCCCTTCTCAAAATCCCCAGATAGTCAACATCTCGATTACTTCCCTCATCACCAAGCATTTCTACTGGTGCCATTACATGTTTTTCACACACTTGTAATGCAGACTCAACTCTTTCATCATCAGCTAACATTGCATAACCCCAATCATTCACATTTTCTCCACCACAACCAAAATGAATCATGTGCTTCGAAAGATTCTCAGATATCGAACCATTACACTTCGACAACAAGTAAATTTTTGATTTCTTAACAAACTGAAAAGGGCGATTATCGAGTGACATATTCTTGATATCAGAAACACATCCATTCCTTACACTACTGTTAAAGACTGAATTTTTAAGCTGAAAAGTATGATCTTGATATCTAATATCTTCAACTACATACTCATTTCCAGCTATATGTACAGCAGGAAACCCTTGTTCACTACAATATAGCCCAAATCCAGGGTACCCACAATAAGATTCTTGAACATCTTCAATATAAAATGGAAAGCTTATTCTTGGACCATATCTACAATTTACTGATTTATTACATACTACAAACTGTGGATCAACAGCACAACATTTATCTATTTGCAAAATGAAGCATAAAACACAAAGGTTTAATGATACTATCAAGAAATACCTTTTTCCTTGTTTCATTTGTAATCTTGAAAACAGCTGAAAATATACAAACTAAACAAGTAGATAATGAAAAATATACTACAAAGAGAAAAGGGGTTTCTTGGGTTTTTTCCTATAGAAGAAAGATTGATTTTTTAAGCAAAAAGATGGATTTTTTTGCTCTCTGCAACTGGCTCTGACATAAGGGTTGACTATGTATCTACCTCATATCTCAGACAGATTGAATTTTCAAGATAATTTTTGAACCAAAAAAAAAAGTTGCATTTATTGACCAATAAACTTTTTGACTGATGATTAATTAGCTTTAAATTGCAATAAAAATGGCTGCTTTAGAGAGATTAGTCATATTCACAGAGGATATATTATATTATATTACAATAAAAGAGGGACACGAGTTTCTTGCTCATATGTCTGCAGCAATTTGCAGCTACCCGTAGAAGAAAGAATGGATTTTTAGCTAGCTTCTCGTCATAGATTTTGAATAATCATGTTTATATATATATATATATATATTTGGCTATAAAAATTTGAGCTAACGTTTGATTATAAATTTTAAATCAAATTTTAAAATTTATCTTCAAATATTTATTTAATTATGAAATTTGATCAGAGTTTAAATGAAGCAATCTTCAGTATTTTCAAGTTTTCAAAATCAGGCTCATTAAGTTTTGAGAAGAAAACTCACTTCAACTCATAAAACTACAAAAAATGAATCATGTAAAATGTGTATTCAAATAAAACTTTAAAATCTAAAACTCAAATTTCAATTTTCAAGTTTGATCGCCAAAATTTATGCCCAAACAAGAGCTTAATCTATGAAGGGTATTTTTGTCCATTTGTATTAAACCAAATTATATGCTCAAAAGGCTTTAATCATTCAAAAAATTGGAGAATCAATAGAGGATTAAATATTCTAAGGTTTTTTAAAAGAGGAAAAAGGGTCAAATTTACTCTAGTATTATTCGAAAATGAATAATATCCTTGTCTATTAAACTTTTGAATTTTTATCTAGCATTACTTACACGTTGTGAAAGAAAAAAACTGTTTTTTTTCTATTTGACTTCTTGGAAAGCTCCAACTCGAAGGTAATTTAAACTATAATAAAAAGTTGAATGGTAATTTTTTTACATTTTCTTCCAAGAATGAAATTCATCCGCTTGTCATTGGAAGTATATGTTAATTATTAGTACGAAATGATTTGTTATTTATATGATATCAAAAATTTATTTGATTAATTTAAATTTGTGTCACCTATAGACGAATCCATTAAAAGAAAAAACATTTCCTTTTAGAAATTCTTTCATTTCCAAAGTTTATATCTGAAATCTCATATCAAAAATACAAAAGATAAATTTTGTTATTCCACACGTCTTTTTATATAAAATAATCTCCTAAACAAAGATCTTATTCTCTTTAAGCAATATCCATGATTAAGGTTTGAGTTATATTTTACTAAGTTGATTTATTATTATTTTCAGATTCAAGCATTGACTTTTCTCTTCCTTGTTGTTGACCTTTCATATTTTTTTAAGTATTGAAGTTAAGCTTGGAATGTACACATATGATGTAACATATTAAATTGTTACATCTTTTAAGTTTATGAAACAAGAAAGATAGAATATGTCCCTTCTTTGATTTTCTTATTTTTGTCTCACTTGTAACGGTCCCGTGCTTGATACATGATGATCATCACATTCTTTTCAACTTTACAAATTTAAAGCAATTGTGAAATGTTTGAAAGTCCTTTTTTTAAAACAAATATTCCTTCATCAATCTCTAGAAATTTGGAATGCAAGTTATATGATATTTTTATTCCTCGCAAATATTAAATCAGTGAATCAAAACGACTTTTGAATTATATATCCGATAACTAACACGTGTCCAATCTAATAGCAACGTTCAATACAAACGAACCTGAATTGCTATATCGAATCACTTTTTTTGAATTATCTCCCTCCAATAGGATTCGTGAACCTCAAATGAAGTGATATTTATTTATTTTCTATTTTTGGTGAGTCACTATTCAATTTTTTTAATTTCAATTGGTTTAGTACCTTTTCTTTTATTTCATAGGAAGAGTACTTATGTACAAAAAGAAATGAAATTATAGTAAGTATTAGGGATAAAGGTCTGAAAAATATCTCAACTTTGATCAGATTTGTTGTTGTGATACTAAACTTTCATAAGGACCTATTACCTCCCTAGACTATTTAATACCGTATTTTTTACCCCCTGAACTATTTAATAGTGTATTTTAAAGGTACATATGTGCCTACGTGGACACAATACTATTTATAATTTTGCCTTATTTTTTACGTCCACGTGGACAAATATATATGTTTAAAATACGGTATTAAATAGTCTAGGGAGGTAATAGGTCCTCATGAAAGTTTAGTATCGCAACATCAAATCCGACCAAAGTTAGAATATTTTTCAGACCCTTATCCCTAAGTATTAGTTTAATTAAAAGGTCATTTTCTCTAAGCTAAAGTACAAGTGTTAGAAATTTACTTTTATAAAATGGAAAAAAATTGATTTCACACATAATTAATGTGTTTCTAAATTATGAAGCAATATTAGTAAGTGATACAAAATAGAAAAGACTTGATATTGATGAGCCAAAGGGGGTGTATTGTGATTAGGAAGGATTGAGACAAGACTTAAATGCCAAAATTTCAACTAATATTTGCTGCAATCATTATTCAAGGTATGATTGAGATGGTAAGGTTTTTCTGCCGTTAATCTGAGGTCAATATGATGAGTTATTAAAATAAAATATTTTTTGTTAAAAAATGGAATGAATGGTATACCGTATATATGTGTGTCAAAATCATCTTTATCGTTTTATTGTTGAATTAATTTGGGCGTACCTCGATCATTTTATTATGTACATGTTATGTTTCATCAATAAAGATAGCTAATTCAGGATTTGAATTTTATAGATCCAAAGATTTTACTTTTCTGAATTACTGCATTCTAAATTAATAAATCATATATATGAATAATTTTAAAAAAATAATACAAAATTTGAACTAAAATTAATGAATTTATTCATATTATCAAGTCATCACCTCTGCATCCGCTTTTGTAAATCAGTTCAAGTATTTGATAACTCTACACCAAGGTTTAAATGGATGAGAAAAAAATTATTTATTAACTTTTGTTTTTATTGAAATTTGAACAGTAATTTTAAAAATTACACACAACTTCACTAATCGTGAATCTATAATTAAAATTACAAATTTAATAAAATTAAAAAATTTAAAATTTAAAATATATTTATATTGACGATTCGATCACAACTTTAATAGGTGCCAACATCACCTTTAATATCTTGATAGACATGTCATTGGATCTTTCATTTATGGCCACTCGATTGGATTCTATTGTCAAAGTTTAATTTTTCCCCTTTTCGAAGGAAGTGGTTCAAAAATATCCACATACACTATAGTTTTATTTAGAGACGTTTCACAAATAAATTAATTGTTTTATTTTGATAAAAATATTTATTTACATCAAATTAATAAAAATAAGATATTATGTTCTTTTATAACTATGATTAAGTGATATGTATTTTTCATTTTAACTTTTAATTATTGAAATTTTTTAATGATGTAGACCCTATAACTAAATGAAAAAAAATCAGTTTTCATAACGATTATAATTTTAATCAACTTATTAGAATACGTTGAAATTTCCTCTTAAATATTTTTTTTTCTAAATTTCTCTTGTGTTTGCTATGAAAGCAAAATTAAAAGATAAATTAGAAATTATTTTTGCTAGGTAAGTTTTAATAACCCTACATCTTTAATTTATAACTCTACCCCACATGAACTTATTAGTCAATATATTTATTCTATAATTAATGTGTATATTGAGTATACTCTGACAACGACTATAATTTATTATTGTTAGTGATGGGTTATCAAAAATTTATATAAGGGAATTTTAAAAAAATAAAATCTCGAGTGTCACAAGTGTAATTTGAACACAGGACTTAAAAGCAATTTTGAAACCCTATCTCATGTCAACGTGATTCAACATCTCACATATAATTAAAAATATATCATTTTTTTCCTCTATTTTTCATAGTTTTTGACAAAGGGAGTTCGATTGACCCCTTGACACTACTTGATTCCGCCACTAACTGTGGTTATGTGAGTAACCTTTTTTTTTTAGTCGATTGGTTAAAAATGTTAAGATTTTGTTCCATTCTTAAGAGTAATAATTAGTAATTTGGGCTGTAGCCCATAGTGAGCTGAATTTAGCAACATTTAAAGAAGCCCAATTAGTGCTTTGGCCCAATATTTGGTTCTCTCTTCTTCTTTGTTGTTTATGGGATAAATTACTTAACTACACTATTTTACTTACCTTAATATCCATTTATCCCTACTTATTTCAAAATTTTCAAAAATCTCATATTTACCTATGTATCCCATGCACAACGCTATGTATCCCGCATGTATCCCGTGCACATTGCTATGTATCCCGTTATGTGGAATGTATCAAACTTAATTAATGTATCCCGTGCACAACGCTATGTATCCCGCTATGTGGAATATATCAAACCTAATGTATCCCGTGCACAACGCTATGTATCCCGCAAACATCATTTTTAAGGGATTTTTGGTAAATAGAAAACTAGAAGGGATAGGATGTTATTTAGTACTTATAATATGTGGTTCCTATAATTTATACTTGTTTATATGCGTTTCGATTTGGATAGATTTTTCAATATAAAGAAATCAAATCAATTACATCGTTGTTAACTAAAATTAACGTTGTATCATTTTAATTAGCTAGTTTGTTTGCATCGTTGAACTTAATGTCATGTTAACTACGATTAATATTTACAGACTATCGGACTCAATATCCATATAGTCGACTAAACTTTTTGAGTTCACATTTCACCATATCTTGTGTTTTCATATAATGTGATCCGTTCAATGGAACGTGAATGGAAGACGCTATATGGGGCCTATTTTCTCTAGCAAAAGTCATTTTTCAAATTGATGTCGTTCGGAAATAAGTAAGTTGTTGAAGGGGGGGAGGGTATGTGTTTTATTGATGAGTGAATAATATTTTCTTGCAAATTTAAAAGCTAATGAATGGAATAAATAGTAAAGACCGGTAATAATATTGAAGTATTGATTGAAGCTATGATAAGAGCTAAAATAATTATAAAGAAAAATAATTTCTATTTATAACTATCATACTTGAATGTGACAATTATTTTATAAAAACTTTGGATCACAAAATGCACTTAAAAAATATGTGGTAACAAATTAATACACAACAGGCACAGTGGTAGGACCAACGTGATTATGGTAGGATAACTGAGATTTCTCTACTCTTAGTCATTGATATCGAGTTTGAATTTCTCGGAATGAAAAAAGTCCTATTGAAAGCATCGTTCCTTCATAAATAAGCATTGCAATGCACGAAATCAAATTTAATCAGACCCTATATTAAGGGCCCGTTTGGCCATGCGATATGGTATCATGATATGAAATCATGATATGGTATCATGATATGAAATCATGATATGGTATCATGATATGGAATCATGAGATGAAATTGAAGGTTTGTTTGGACATGCGATATGGAATTTTTGTGTTGTATATTTTCATATAAACATAAAAATCCCATAAGTTGTAAAACTATTAAAATAGCCCCAATTGTTTNNCATTTTTTTCCTCTATTTTTCATAGTTTTTGACAAAGGGAGTTCGATTGACCCCTTGACACTACTTGATTCCGCCACTAACTGTGGTTATGTGAGTAACCTTTTTTTTTTAGTCGATTGGTTAAAAATGTTAAGATTTTGTTCCATAGTGAGCTGATTTTAGTAACATTTAGAGAAAGCCCAATTAGTGCTTGGGCCCAATATTTGGTTCTCTCTTCTTCTTTGTTTATATGCATTTCGATTATAGATTTTCAATATAAAGAAATCAAATCAATTAACTCGTTGTTAACTAAAATTAACGTTGTATCATTTTAATTAGTTTGTTTGCATCGTTGAACTTAATATCATGTTAACTACGATTATTTTTTACAGACTGTCGGACTCAATATCCATATAGTTGACTAAACTTTTTGAGTTCACATTTCACCATATCTTGTGTTTTCATATAATGTGACCCGTTCAATGGAACGTGAATGGAAGACGTTATATGGGGCCTATTTTCTCTAGCAAAAGTTATTTTTCAAATTGATGTCATTCGGAAATAAGTAAGTTGTTGAGGGGGAGGGGGTATGTGTTTTATTGATGAGTGAATTTTCTTGCAAACTTAAAAGTTAATGAATGGAATAAATAGTAAAGACCGGTAATAATATTGAAGTATTGATTGAAGCTATGATAAGAGCTAAAATAATTATAAAGAAAAATAATTTCTATTTATAACTATCATACTTGAATGTGACAATTATTTTATAAAAACTTTGGATCACAAAATGCACTTAAAAATATGTGGTAACAAATTAATACACAACAGGCACATGCTAAAAAAATCCCCAATATTGACTGTTCCATTTTTATTTCAAAAGTGTGTATCTAAATTAAAGCTAGTGGTAGGATCAACGTGATTATGATAGGATAACTGAGATTTCTCTACTCTTAGTCATAGATATCGAGTTTGAACTTCTCGGAATGAAAAAAGTCCTATTGAAAGCATCGTTCCTTCATAAATAAACATTGCAATGCACAAAATTAAATTTAATCAGACCCTACATTAAATAAGTATTTATCACTCCATTACGATTTTTGTTAATACACATTGAGATGTTCTAACTAATACTACAAATTATTTTATTATCGAAAATATTGTAGTTGAAAGTGATAAATTTAAGGATTGTCGATATTTAATCACCTCGAATTGCGTGTCGCCAAGGAAATCGCATCCGACAGATACATTTCCTCCCTGTTTCGCCGCGTCGAAACAGAGAATGTGACCCCCATAATTTTATTAAATTAATGAAAATAAATAAATTAATAAATAAATAATGTTTTATAAATATATTAATTTCCTCAAATTCTAATAGTGTCCTCCACATAATAAATTCCAACTACCAACAACCCCGTCGTGTGGGATACAATTGGAAAAGAAAAACTATTAGCTCCTTATTTATATTTATTTATATTGGTAAAAGATTAAAAAATATCGGATGAAACAATTAAGGTGAAAATAAATTGATTCGATTACTATAGTAAGCGTTGGTAATAAAATTATTAGTTCTTTTTTCATATTTTCCTCTATATGTGATATTATTGTTATAAGTATTTTATTTGTTTTATTTAACTTGTTCGATTTGAAATTTGTTTTTATTTAAGAATAATTTTAATCATATATTTATCCTACAAAATTATATTTTTTTTACTAAAATAAAAAGTAACTAAAGAAGAGGTATTGCTTCATATGCTTTGTTGTAATAATCTTATAAAATTGTCGTTTTATTTATATGCAATTAAGTAAGAAGTTTTCCAGAGATGTTATTGTGACAACACACGTTTGAGAAAGATAAAGCAAAATTAAAATTTAGAAAAATTCAAAATAAGTAGAAATAAATAAATAAATAAATATTGTGGATTTCTTCTTCGTTCATTTATTTTGATTTTTCCATCTGGGGTATGTTATTTGTATATGAATATTAACTAATTCAGATTCCTATTGTATAACGCTAATTAAAGAGGCAATTAAGTACTCTCTATCAAGATTTATTTCACATTCAAAACATGAATCTGATTTCTCTGATTAAGAATGAAAAGATTACATTCACTTCCATACGAATTTTTGTTTTAATACACATTTTGATGTTTAAATCGAATTATTGTCTTTATAAACAAAACTAATGGGGGGAAACCAATTTTGTAAAGGGAAATCAACCGAGATCCCATTAGTAGCGGCGAGCGAGAGCGGATTGGGGTTTGAAGAAAAACAAACATGAAGCTTCATTCCTCTTCTTTTAGGCGAGCTACTTCGTTCCTCAGTAAAGTGTTCACTTTTTTTTTGCTAGGTTTCATTTGATTTGTTGTGTGGATTGGATGATGGAAAAACCATCATATTAAAGATGTTGAAAGTTTTAAAACATTTATGAACTACCAAAAAATATTTTCCATTTTTTGTTGAGAGATATAAATATAAAATATCACTTACTAAGGAATAGTTTAAATTTTAAAAGTCAAATAACACAACCTATAATTATCTTTTTTTTAATTGAAAAAATGTGGGGCTAAGACAAAGCTTTTTAACAACGTTAAATATTTAGGTTCACCAAAACTTAAAGGATGTCTTTGAGAGTCCAAAAATTTCTATCAACACCTAAATCACTTGCAATTATTTTATGAATTTGGTCAAATAGCTAAAAACTAAATCTTAGCAGCCTATATAAAATTAGTTGATGCTTAATTTTCATATAATATTGTTTAGATAAATTTTTTATTATTGCGAGAAAAAATTCATTGCTCACTCCAGTAGAAGTTTAGGTTGTGCCTCAATTCAAATATATTTGATCATCAGACTCAACACTAATCGTCACCTTACTAATAATGATCAAATAGTTAATTTATATTATTGATTATACAATTTTCTTTCAATCGAGCTAAGCCATCACTAAATCTTTTATCATTTGTTTTTTGTTTCTTCTCAACTTTAGAAAAATACAGGAAGTGTCAACATGTCACAACAAGAGGTATTAAAAGTAATTTTTTTTGTCTTTTTTGTTGCTGATTATAATTCTTGTTTTTTTCCTCTAAATGTTTGGTCATGAATATTGCTTCATTTTAATATCATTATTTGTTTCAAAGTTTTGAAAGGTACCCCAATTTTAACTTAGAAAAGAATATTGAATTGAATATTTTCTAAGTTTTTATTTATTTAATTATCTTGTAGTCAAAGTAAGTGGCAAAGATTGAATTTTTTTACCGTTGTTCTTCATTTATGATACCTACTTTTTATATATATAAAAAGAAAGACACGTATAAACAATGTAATTTTATTACGACATAGCTCTAGGTACATAATATTAACAAGAAAATTTATCATCTATTATATAAGGATATTGTGAAGGCTTGATCTTAATTAGTATATATAGTTTAATTTTTCGGATGAAGAAAGTTCAAATGAGCCCTTTTCTCCCTCTAGTTCTGTCGTCTATATTCGAAGTTATACGCAATGATTTCTAGCATGTAAAAAAACACTTTTTTACTGAAAAATATTTTATTATCAAGACTCTACCTCGGAACCTCTAGCTAAGGGTGAAGAGATCCTATGATAATATTATCACCTAAACAAAAAGACTTTTTTCAAAAAAAGATAACATAGAAGACCAATTTTTTTATTTAAAAAATCCCATGTGCCATCCTGTAAACCATTTTGATCCCGAATAACTCAAATTTATGTAGCACAAGGTTCATTTAAAGATGAAATTTAAAGTGTTGCTTGTATAACTCTCTTTTTTTTATTCTTAGAGTTCGAATTTAAAATTTCTAATTAAGAATATCTACCACACTGCAACTTTCGACGATTAAAAAAAAAGTGCAAATAGCCATTGATTGTCCATCTACTCCATAAAATGAATTAATTATTAGTTAACCATCCAATTTGCAAATTAAATGAGGAATTATAAATCTAATGGACCATAGGGACCTACAAATCCTAACAATTAGGTGAGAATTGTGGATACCAAATATTTTGTGGGTAAGTTGGACGTTTTCATTAATAAAGACATAGTATTATATGAATTTTTTTAAAATAAGAGTGTTATCTAATTATAGTGACATTTTAATTAGTGTCAAATCTTATCTTTAATTTTTTAATTAATCTTGTCCCTTAGCTTGTTTGGAGGATAAAATTGTGTTTATATCCATAGTTTTGCCTTTAATTACGACGTATGACAATGATTTGTATATTTATGACATATAATAATATAATAATAGTATTGTATTTGTGTGCAAACGAAATACGCTATATCCTTCGTATCTTTTAAAATTAGATTTTATTTTTAATAGACCCTCGATTAAAAAAAATTATAATCGAAGCAAAAAAGTGAATCTAACAATATTTTTCACATATAAAAATCTTGTGTTTGACTAAAAAGAAACTACATATAACTCTTTTTATTACAAAAAAAATAAGTAACTAATAAATCCTTTGATTAAATGTGAATAGAATCCCTAAAAATGTTTTATTTCATTTTTATATCAAAGTGGGGTTCCAATATGATGCACATGTAGAATCAGCACTATCTTTTAGTGAATAAATAAATTAATAAAGTACTAATCTTTTTGTTATAATTAATCAGTTGTCCAAGCATATTTTGGAAGATCCAATATGCTGAAAACTATAGTAATATTTTTATAATAACAACTTGTAGGAAACACTTTAAATGAGTACAAATTACCTATCATTATGGTGGTAGAACAAATGTAACATAAATTTAAGATTCAAACTGTAATATTTTTTTTGAAACATATACACAAATTAATTAGACTTTTTGTACGATCGTCATCAGAAGTCATGTTGAAAACGACTACATGCTATCCATTAATAAAGATTACTTTGTAATGGATGAATATGATCACTCATCCTTTAATTAAATTTGAACCTTTTAAATAAAAAGAAATTTTAGTGGAATATCTTTCAACTTTTAGTAAAATTTAGGAGAATCAAATTTATTGAATTTCATTATAAATAGGGATGAGGGTCTGAAAAATATCCCAACTTTGGTCGGATTTACTGTTGCGATACTAAACTTTCATGAGGACCTATTACCTCCCTAAACTATTTAATACCGTATTTTAAACATATATATTTGTCCACGTGGACATAAAAAATAATGCAAAATTATAAATAGTAATGTGTCCACGTGGGCACATATATACCTTAAAAATACACTATTAAATATTTTAGGGGGTAAAAAATACGGTATTAAATAGTCTAGGGAGGTAATAGGTCCTTATGAAAGTTTAGTATCGCAACAGCAAATCCGACCAAAGTTAGGATATTTTTCAGACCCTTATCCCTTATAAATAAAAAAGTACGAATTATCAATGATAAAAGATATATATATTCCAATGTTACCATGAAACTTTTGCCTTAATGTTAGAAAGGCAAATAATTGTATTTGACATATATATGTGATCTAAAATATTTTTATCTTTTTGAAGGTTGATAAAATATCTCACTTTTTAAAGGTACGATTTATGAAAATAACATCACAAGTTTTATATGATAGTATTAAATATATTAGATACACTTTTCATTAATTCTTGAATAATTTTTCATATATTAGTAGTAATAAAATAATTTTCAAATAATAAGCCCTTTGCGCATACTGAAAAAAATAAATGTATGTGCTCCATAATCAATTTTATTTTTATTTCTCACCCCAAGTGATACTCATATCGACGTACTGACTAATTCAAATTTGTACATCGCGAGACAAACTAAAGGGGAACCAAAGGCACTAACTTTCTACTGAAGCATAGAGTTGAATCTCTGTTTAAGAATTAAAGATTCTATTCGTTCCACCATAATTCATGGAGATTCAAAAATTAAACTTCAATAGTAATACTTACTTTACGATCAAGTACTTGAAATTTGTATTGATCTTTATAATGACATTTGTTACAATGATCGTTTTTTCAATTTCTCATATTATATTATTCACGATAAGAGTCAAAACATGTTCAAACAAACGTCGTTATCGCCACCTCATACTACTAGTCTTGGAAGATGGGATGATAACTTAGGTAACAAAACGACAACATTTGACATCTCATTGCCACGTGTCTCTTTATTTTTCATTCACAAATCCAATTGTTTTCCCTTTTAGCCAATCACTTTATGGTTTAGCCATTTTTGCTGTTCTGGCCTAACCCCAATAGATAATGTTTCATATTCCACTTATCCAAATTATATTTCCTATAAAAGCTCTTCATTTTTCACATAATTCATTTTGATTTTTCATTTCGTATTCGATATTCATATAAAGATTTAATTAATTTAAATTTATATCGCATAAAATTTATTAAAAATATAAAATATTTTGTATCGTAATCTTTTTTGTGTTTAGAATTTAAATACGAGACTTTTGAAATAAGGATAAAAAAACTTCAATCATTCTGTTATGAGTCACGATAATAATTTCCATATAATGTTATTATTTGATATGATATGAACACTCAATCCAATTATAATAAAAATTATTAATTATTATAAAGTGCACAATGGCTTTAAAAGTTTATTGAATTATTAACTCACTTTCCATAATCTTTTCACTAGATTTGGTAGACTTCTATTATTTCCAATTTGGTCCATGATTTTGTTGGTAAGTATTTGGAAAATTATTAACACAATTTTAAGAATTTACCAAAAACTAATAAATGAAAATGAGAGTGAAGAAATAGTTTTAAAACATTAATCTTTATATTAAACTATATATCAATTCTTACATGAAAATAGATGCAAGAAAAATAAGACTGATATTATTATAGTTCATAATGATGGAGAAATTTTATTCTAATTACTACTATGATTTATTAAAATATTTATGATAAATAATTAAACTTTAATGAGATGAACATATTAGAATATCTCTCCATCACAAGTATATTCCAATCTCCAAACATATAATGAGACTTTATTTTCAACGAGGAAATATTATATGGACCACAATTTAATAAGTTCATTTTCTTTTCAAATCATAGCTTTACTTCAAATAAACTGTAAAAATGACAAACAAACAAAATAAAAAATATCAACAAGTATGGTGGTTAAGTCAAATTTCGAGTTCAAATTTAAATAAGGAACATTCCTTTTTGTTAGAAAGCATTTTATCTCAAGTGTACAACTTTTTTTAACGTGAATTCAAATTGATACAATCTATAATATAAATATCGCATAAGAAATAAGAGAAACTTTTGACATGAATTCAAATTTATGCTATATGTAATATATGAAACAAATAATAAACAAAATAAAAAAAAAGTATCAACAAGTACTATTGTAGTTAAAGTAAAATTTGAGTTCGAATCCTAACTACATAACATTCATTTTTGTTAGAGAGCATTTTATCTTGACTACTTAACTTTTTAACATGAATTCAAATTCATACTATCCACAAATACATATATAATCTTATAAGATAATAAAAACACAATTAGTCCTTAATATATAACTTTTTAACGTGAATTCAAACCTATACACTCCACAATACAAAAATAATTTTATCCTCATTACATATACAACATTTTAACGTAAATTCAAATTTATACGAATCATAACACATATGTTAAAACATTCAATGAAAAAAATATACATAACAAACACTGAATAAAAAAAATAGAACAACAAAATAATTATTTTTTTAGTTTCTTACCCCATGTTCGAAGCCTGCATTGAAGCTTCGATCATATCTAAATTACGCATTGCAATTTACAGGGCCCATTCGAAGATAGCGCTCCGAACAAGATTTTAACAAAATGAAAAGATGAAACTATTTTTTTTTTTTCAAATAACATTGTTTTCTTCTTCCCACTTTCCCCTGCCCATACAATTTTATTCTGTCACTCTGCTTTTCTCTCTCTCTCCTCCATTTTCAACTGCAATTTTTCTATTTGAATCCAAAACAAAATTCTCTTTTTATACAAATCCACATGCTCTTTGATTAATATATTTGTTAGTAATATTTTGATCTGAGTCAATATTTGCTAGGGTTTATATAAATTCTCAATTCATCGAATTTTTACCAAAAAAATTAATTAATTTTTTTGTTGTGGCTAATTTTTCCTCGTTTGATTCATTTCTACGAGAATCAATTAGCCTAATCAACCCCTTTTCGTTTTCTTGAAGAATTTCTGAGATAATCGATATATAAATTGCAATTTATCGATATATATAGAGGAAAAAAAGGATTTTTTTTTGGATATAGATAGAGATTTTTGGGGTTTTTCATATAAAGAGATGATGGGTAGTGGATTACAGTTTAATCGGAGTTTTAACGGTGAAGATCGGTTTTATAGTGCTGCGAAGGCTCGTCGGAATGTTAATCGGAGTTTTAATGGTGAGGATAATTTACGGAGAGCTAAGAGTGATGTTGCTGTTAGTAATTTTCCGGCGAAGACGAAAATGAAGGTGGCTGCCGTCGATGAATCGAAGAAGGAGTTACCGGTCGCTGCTGCCGTGCCGACATCGGAAGATTTGCCGCTTTGTAATCTACAGCGGTTTTTGAAATCTGTTACTCCTTCAGTTCCTGCTCAATATCTATCTAAGGTTTAAAAAAATTATGGCTTTGTGTTATTTAGCTGTTTAATTAGATTTTTAAACTCTTTTTATGGGTTTTGATTGAAAATACTTGAGTTTATAGTAGTGATGAGTTATTCAAGAGTTCTATTGATTGGATTAGTACAAAAAGTATAATACTTTTATTTCGTATTGTTTCGTTGTTGTTATTGCTGTCATATCTATATCTCCTTTTTCAAACTGTCTGTCATGCTTTATTTAGGCTGAGGGTCTATCGGAAATCACCTCTCTAGCTCTACGAGGTAGAGGTAAGGTCTGGGAACACTCTACCCATCCCTGGCCCGCACTTGCTGGATTACACTTGGTATATTGTTGTTCTTTGTTGTAAAGATTATAGGTTTTGATTGAAAATGGTTGTATTGGTTTAAAGCTTGCTGGAGTTTGGTTGGAATGAAAGTTTAACTGCCATTCATTGTTAAGATTATATGTTTTGATTGGAAAATGGTTTTATTGATATAAAAATTTAATCTTTTGCTGGGTATGATTGATTATTTTACTGTAGTCTATTGGCTGTGGTTGGAAATTTAAGTGTTAAAGAAAATTAGCTGTTGTTTGTTGTTAATATTACAAGTTTTGAGTGAAAAATGGTTGTGTTTGTAACAGACAACTATTAGGGATTGGAGGACGTGTGATGTGGAGTTTCTGCCTTACTATGTACTTGGCGACTTATGGGAGTCTTTTAAAGAATGGAGTGCATATGGAGCTGGAGTTCCATTGGTTTTGGATGAAGGTGATAGTGCAGTTCAGTACTATGTACCCTATTTGTCAGGTATTCAGTTGTACGGTGACTCTTCAAAGGCTTCAGTCAAAACAAGGTATATATTTGCTTGTTTTTTTCCTTCCATGTTTAAAATTAGTTTTTTGTTACTCATGGCACAGCCAATTTTTCTGGCCTTTGAATTGATAGTCTCAATACCACACACTGAAGGTGCTTGTTTTTGTTTCATCTATGGTTTTCTGTATGCTCCTTGATGCTTATTTCAGCTCCACGATTATTATTGGGTATATTTAGGTTTTGTAAGTAATGATCATCTGCTTTGACATAAAGTGCGGATACAGAATAGTTGCAGCATTAATTCAAAATTGTGTATAATAATCTTGGTGTACATTATCAGATACTCAGCAAGGAGAAAGTTTTTGCATGGTATTTTCTTTGTGCGCATTTCCAATTCCTGTTTGTCGGTACTGCATAATGTTTTTGGCAATGTTGCTCGGACTCTTCAAATATGTTGATGGTGTGTGTGTCGGATCCTTCAAAAGTAGTGCATTTTTGAAGGATCCAACTCGGGTGGGGCATCATTTTTGGAGAGTTCGAGCAACATAGGTTTTTGGTTTTTGGTGGAAAAATTCTACATAATATTGATAAGAGAAGATAGTTCTATCAGCATCTTTTCAATAAAGAAGTGGAAAGCAAAAAGTTCTCAAGACATACAGATAGAGGCTAGAAATTGTCTACCTGCTTCATTCCGCTTTTATAATGTCATTAACTTACTGTATCTGGAATGAGCTTTTGGGTGAATGTGTGGGTTGCAAAGAATCCAAATCGGTATCTGATTCCGAGGCGTGGCTCTTTAACCAAGTACCTCAGTCGTCTTTTTAGATGGCCTCTTACCATGATTGTGCATTTCTTTGTCGACCAGTAGGCTGCTGCTTCTGTAAGAGCTTTCATAGCCTTTGCTTGGGCAGCTCTTAAACCTAATGGGTACTTTCTCACTTAGTCTTTGCGGATAGATGCAAAACCTATTGCACCTCACTATCTGAGGAGTCCAAAAACACGTCCAGTTGTCACCATAGTTTATATAGATGGAACTGAAAGTGTGGGCCTGATGCGGATACAGAAACTGGCTGTTGTTCTTTTTCTTGTTCAGGGGAATGCTATCTCATGCTTACTATATGAAGAGAAATAATTTTTACCATTAAGTTAAATAAATAAATAGTTGGTCCAAACTAACCCCTGTAAATAATTTAGAACTCTTCTTGGATTTTGTTAGCTCTATAGCTTAGAAAGAGGCTACAAATCCTTTTTTTGTGAGCTTAACTGATCTATCCTTGTAAAGCTTGCATCTTCTTGATGCCTTGAAATGAATCTACTTACTTCATCAAAATAAAAAATAATAAATAAATAAATAAATAAATAGTTTATCACTTTATTTTCGGTCGGTCAATAAGTTCTTTAATTTACCTTTGGGAATATGATGCCCACCAAGTTGGATAATTTGATTGTAGGATTGGATTTCTTCATAGGGTAATAGTGGAAAGGGTGGAGAGTTCTAAAGTAAATTTGGAGTTCGTCTCTATAAACACAGTTGCCTCCAATGCCTTTAGTGAATTCAAATTTTTACAGTCATCCTCTGTTACATGATACTAGTGCAATTTGCTACACTACGTTATCTAAATTAATTACCCGGTGTTATGAGTTTTGAAACACCATTTGCTCCTTGTATGACTTGACTTTACGAGTGCGACTCCAGTCAACTTTTTGTTTTCTTTATTTAGTTTGTTCTGATAAATTACAAATTTTGTCGTGCTCTTATGTTTAGCAGAATCATCTATATTTTAAGAAAATTTTGTGCTTACATTAATGATGTTTTGGGGTTCCATAATATGAGGTAAAGAAGTCGTTTTCATTAGCTGTGCTGTGCATTTTAGGTTTGGTAGAGAACAATAGTTTTGGTCCTTCCTTGAACCGAATGCATGGTATAGATCTTTTTATAGGTAAACCAGGCTTGACATGCCGGTACTAGCCATAAAAATACATGAATCAAAACTTGAGGTTGTTAACTGTTTTGAGGATCTTCTTTGATGAGCTCTCAAACATATTAGTAAATGTTCAACTAATTTCCTTATTTAGGGAGTAAATGTTTTGCTTTTCTGTCGCCTCTTCCCCGCTAGCTGATAAGAGAACCTCTGTCCTCTAGTGCTACATTTTTTAAAATATCCATTTTTTATACATACATTCAATATATATAGGATTTTAAAACTATGTACATACATATTATTTATAATGATTGAATTGCATGCTATTCTGATTATCTTGATGTTATCTTATACTTGTTGTTTGACTTGGTCCTCTAGTGAGCTTAACACTTCCATCTTACCAGGAAGACCCAAAAAACCGAGTACGAAGGGGTTGTTTGGTATGTAGGATGGGATAAACAAAGTTATTCCATGATTGGGGTATCCCATGGGATAAGTTATTCCACCATATATATGGATAACCCCATCATTGTAGTATACATGGTGGGATAAATAATCCCGGGACTAAATTAATACCCCTAAGGCCCTAACCAAACGCAATATAAAATCATTATGCACTTTATCCAGGGATTATTATCCCTTGTACCAAACTACCCCTAAGAATGATAAATGCTATTTTGTTTTACCAATAAAAAAACATGCTATATATTCTTTCCATCTATTTTTAATGGTAAGCACTGAACCAGGCTTCTCATTTGCACTTTGCTTTACTCTCCCACTCCCTCTTCTTGAGTCTGCCTTTCCCTATTCTCGATGTGCCTTTTCTGCTTTCGAAAATAGTAGCAGAATATTTGGTCAAATGCTATGGAATTGCTATTTTCCATTCTCTCTTCTACATTCATCTTTCTTTCTGATGCATCGTTTATATCATCCTGTGCTTTCCTGATATTGTTGATCTCAATGCACTTCTTTAGCTAGTATATGGATGGTCATGTGGCATATAGCTAGATCTCATGTTTCATGCGTGTGTTTATGTTGTAAATGCACATGATTCTGTCTCAAAGATTGTCCTATACTACTACTCACCTACTGTTTTCTGAAAGGGTCTGAAACCTTGAATTGATGTTGTTTAGATTTTGATTGAGAAGTTTTAAGAAACATATGATATTGAATTGACATTTTCTCTTGCATAGTAGGCGACCAGGTGAGGAGAGTGATAGTGACTATTTTCGGGATTCTAGTAGTGATGGAAGTAGTGACTCTGAACACGAGAGACGTTGCTTGAATTATTCAAGGGAGCAACGGATGTATCATAGCCAAGCAAGTGAAAGCTCTCTTAGTATCGATGGATTATCATTAAGAGACAGTAATGCTACCTTCCAAGAAGGATTTTCAAGCGATGAGGGTGAATCTGGGTCTTCTCAAGGTGCCTTGCTGTTTGAGTATTTTGCACACGATCAGCCTTATGGTCGTGAACCTTTGGCAGACAAGGTTGGTCTTTTTTTTGTTTGATAAGTAAGATTGTTGGTCTTTTCCTCCCTTCTCCCTCAAAGTATAGTCATCTTTTGTTTATTTCATTGATAGGGAGTAATGGATAAGTTACTCTTCTTGTCTTTTTGTTTTATCTCATATTCTCATTATGTTTCGTGTTCTGTAGATATCTGATCTTGCTCAACGTTTCCCCGAATTAAAAACAATGAGAAGTTGTGATCTCCTTCATTACAGTTGGATTTCTGTGGCCTGGTATTTTTGCTTTTCTTTCCCATTTCATATCAGGATGTATACTTGTTTTTCCGCTGAATTTTAATGTGCTGATGTCTGTTTTGCAGGTATCCAATTTACCGGATACCTACGGGACCTACTTTAAAAGCTTTGGATGCTTGTTTTCTGACATTTCATTCTCTTCATACACCCATGCCAGGTATTTGGCATTTTCCACCCTAAATTGCTTTTGTTTTTTTCGGTGAATATTACAACTGTGGCTTCTTCTGTTCCCTTTCGCAATTTTCCATGTTTATTCTTTTCATAATGTGATGTAGTGTTTTTTGATATTTGCATATGTATGTTCATCTATACTAGTATGTTGGTATTCATATATTTCCTTAATCTATTCGAGAAAAAAGAAGAAGAAGAGAATTAATTGCTGTCAAACGAAGAATTTTTGACTGCATCAATTTCATAGATTCATTGCAATCAATATATTTAACTCATCTCACATGGGAATACGGATTTATAAGAAGGCTCCAAAATAGTTCTATAAGAGAAACATAAATATAACCTCTGTGGAAGTTGTGTAGCGCGGTTTCCTCTTCTTTTTTTTTTTTGACAGAAAATCCATTTGGCTAACTGTTGGGACCAATCACAGCCTTTGAAACTCGGGATAATAGGCCTTCTCCTCTACCCTTCTCCACTTAAATACCAGGCATAGTTTGCATGGTGCAGGGCTTGAACTTCTGGCCTAACACAAGACCCTCAACCTTTGCCACTTGAACCGAGTCCCAAGGCTTGTCTCAGTCCTTCTTAATAGGAATAAGAAGCTAACTTATTCTTTTCACTTTGTTATTTTTCTTGAAAGATATAATCTTAATGGAATAGAATGGCAGAGCTTTGGAGTTTGGTATCATCAGTAGCAAAGTTAGCACAAGACTTAGTTTGTGTCATGCTGTGTTGTTTGGTTTGAATGACTTATGAAGCCTTAAATCTGATATCCTCCAAAATTGCAATGTTGTCTTCTGGCGAGTTTAGCATGTTCTCCTGGCTATAAATGGGGCATTAATCTGGTAAAAAAGAGTTTGTCGTGAAAAAGATGTCCACCCTAAGTTCATTAGCTCTTTGCTAGCATGTTGGAACTTGGAAGCCAACCTCTCCTTGAGTTTTGGTTTTGTTATTCATGTATGTCCCGGTGAACAAATCTGGTGAAGTGTGTATTACAGTAGCCTAACGTGGTTTGCTTGTAGCATTTAACTAAATTGTTCTGTTGCAAATGTGTTTTTGAAATTTTACATGGACTTTCTGCAGGAAATCAAAGTGGTCATACCGCGTTTGTTGCATGTCCAACTGATACGGATGCGGCCCCTAAGATTCCACTACCTGCTTTTGGCCTTGCTTCATACAAGTTTAAAGCGTCACTTTGGACTCCAAATGGCGGACCTGGAAGACAGTTAATGAGCTCGCTCTTACAAGCTGCTGATAACCGGCTAACGCTTCTTCAGGTCAATCACCCTGATTTCAGTTTCTTCTGCCAGAGGTGAAAATGAGATACTCTCCTCTGTTTGTGGTTAGAGAACCACTCTGTGGTTGATACAGCTGTTGATTTTCCAAGGAAAAATGGGTTAAGACTTAAGGATTCGCTCTAACCTTTAGTTACAATGCTGTTATCTAAACTACGAGGCAAAACAAAATTAAAAAAAAAAGAAAAAAAGAAGAAAAAGAAACCGTAAATGGAAAACCAGCCCTCAGGCAAGGGCTGAAAATCTGAATATTGATGGGAAAGGAGTGGAAAGTTAGTAACATAGCAGAAGTTCGAGGGAAGTTACAAATAAAAGATCGGTAACAGATGAGCTGATGAGTAACAATGCTTATGCAGGTGATCGAACGACTGAAAGTATAATAGTAAGAAGGCACCATATTGCTCATTTTCGGTTTATAGTAGAGAGAGCTGGCTGTTTTTACTGCCTTGAATTTGTTGGTGTGTTATTTATACTAGCATTCTAACATATTTTGATAGAGCTACTATATATGGTGGTGAAATGTAGCTTCCCCATGTCATGTACATTACTTTTTATTTGACTTTATTTAGTAATAATAGACTATTTAGGTATAATTCTGTCTCGTGCCTTTTATTTTGTTGTTTTTCTGGGCAGTTCAGCATTTATATTTTTTCTTTCTGATCTGTTCTTGGTGATAAAACTGAGTTATTGACTTATTGGTGTGTGTTCTTGGTGCTTGACTGCTGGTTAACATTTCGTGGCTCCTTTATTCCAGTATCAGTCTATCGGAAACCACATTTCTACTGCCACAAAGGTAGGGGTAAGGTATGCGTACAGTCTACCCTTTCTAGAATCCCCTTGTGGGATTGCACTGGGTATGTTGTTATATCTAGAGGATTAGTCATCCATTGGTGTTACAGTGTGAATGAAGAGACTGAAATATTGTGGCGGCCTTCTTATCGCTGTGAGGCTAGGTTTGAACTTTTTAATAATGTACGTTGTCACACTTGTGTCAGATCCTTGAAAAATTTACTACATTTGCTAAGATCTGACATGCACTTGGCGGCGATTTTTAAAGAGTCTGGAGCAACATAGGTGTGAGGTTGATCTTTGTGATCTTGCTCATATAGCTCGTAGCAATCAACTTAAAATAAGTCAATTTATTATGTGGTTTTTTTGTCACTTGACACGTTCGAGACTTTGAATACCTCTCAGCACAAAAATAAAATATGAATGTCGATGAAAGCTATCCTAATTTGTTTGAAACTGAGACGTTGTGGTAGTTGTTAGATGAAAAATCCATGTGTAAGTAACGCTAATCTATGCGCTAATTTTGCAACCAACAAAAAGAAAAAAACTTGATTTTATATCATTAACATGAAGAGAGATTTTATAGAACAAAAAACACAATTTTACAATGGAAAAGAGATGTATAGTTCAATAGACCCTTCTGGTTCGATTATTCTCTGAACCTCACGTATAACGTGAGCTTAGTGCACCGAACTGTTTTTTAGTTCAAGCTAATTCCATGTCATTGAACTTTTTGTCTAAAGCCTCAGAACAAAGTTGTTCCATTTTATGATAAAAACTAACCATATCTGAGAGTTGTTCAATTGACATTTTTGCAAGAATAGCCCTAGCCATTTTTTCTCTTTCTTCATTCATCTTCAATCTGTTCATGTATGTTGATGCATTCCTCACTGTTGCTCCCATTTGCTTCAACCTATTCTCTTGTTGTACACTCAATGCTGTGTTTGCCTACATGTTATACGCAAAACCGTTCAAAATCTAGAGTCAGTAGGTTCAAATTCTTCCAAATGAACGCGATTTTACTATACGTATTCATTTTTTTGGGTACGGGAAAGGGAAATGAAGGAAAAGGTTACAAAATGGTCCGAGAATCAAACCCTCACCAACAAAGTTGAAAGTTCAGATAGTCAACCAACTGAGCTACTAAAAGCGTAAACCACTAGAACTCCCTTCNTGCTTCAACCTATTCTCTTGTTGTACACTCAATGCTGTGTTTGCCTACATGTTATACGCAAAACCGTTCAGAATCTAGAGTCAGTAGGTTCAAATTCTTCCAAATGAATGCGATTTTACTATACGTATTCATTTTTTTGGGTACGGGAAAGGGAAATGAAGGAAAGGGTTACAAAGTGGTCGTAGAATCAAACCCTCACCAACTAAGTTGAAAGTTCCGTCTCCAGTTCAGGGGAAGGACAAAGGAAAGGTGCGCAATTTCCTGGAAACATAGTTTTGTTTTTCAACTCGTGACCAGATTTCCTCTCTCTATCAACTAATTTATTATGGTCGGGAGGATCCCCAATTCTTGGTTGGAATTCCAATTTCAAAGAAAACACATGCGAAAGTTCAGGTAGTCAACTAACTGAACTACTAAAAGCGTAAACCAATAGAATTCAACATATACCCAATCTAATCCCGCAAGTGGCTAGGTCTAGGGAGGGTAAGATGATGTACACGGACTTTCATGATGTAGTAGGGTCAACCATGAAAAACATGTTTATAACCGCACATTAGTAGGGTTTGAGAAAGGGTCACACCCCAAGGGTATGAGGTAGACAGTCCACGCTAATGCAAGTATTAGTGACTGTTTAAACCCATGACCTATATGTTACATGGAGACAACTTTACTGTTGCTCAGAAAAATTTCGAAATATATATAAAATTTGTACCTCAAGAAATTCAGCTCCAGGTTCAAGTTCAGATTCTTTTTCTGAAATTCTGCCAAGTCCATTGCTATACATATTTTTTGCAATTGAAAAACTTTTAACAATGCTTTTTCTTTTGCTCTCTAATTCATGGTTGAATTTTATACCTCTACTTGGTATATTTCCAGGACCATTAAGCTTCTTTGCATATGCAATTACTGCTTTAACAAATTCCTACAAAACCAATCAAATACAATTAAAACGTGGTCAAGTTCTATGTACTGTCAGTATAAAATACAAAAAAATAATATCAATATTGATATCAAGTAATTTAAGAGCATTGGTTAAGAGATGTGGTGGAATGGTAAATGTTCTTCCACATTTAATATAATCAAGAGTCACAAGTTCGAGTCTTGAAAGTGAAATCCTCTTGGTAAGGAGAGCTAAAATCCCCTATATTGATTTTTTATGACACAAATTTGAATTAGTCGAAATATTAGGTTTTGAATACTAATCATTGTGGTTAAGTTGATTTGACACATTTCTTTTTGTATGTATTCTGAAAAAGTGTGCATTTCTCTAAATTACACAAAAAAAAAATTGAAATTATTTTCTTACTTTCTTTTCATTAAATTTTCCAACACTTTATAGGTGATCAATCACATGATTTCATAGACAAGTGGCCAATAATAATATCAAACTATAAAAAGTCTCTTTTTATACTCTTTATTGTATCATTATATGGTATTCAATATCTATCGGCCTGACTAATTCATATTCAACACTCGTTATCCCGACCAAGGGTGGAAACCATCACGATGCAAGCTCATAACACATATTAATATACGCTTTGGTCCACCAAACCTCACAAATTTATTCCTTAGAGTACTACACCATCATTGAACTCAAAAGCAAGACAATATATTTATCATGAAATTCATGACACGCATTATCTGCTTTGACCCAACAGACCTCACAGATTTGTCACCATCCAAGCTCATGCATGACACGAATAAACTACACCATCATTGAGCCCAAAAACACGCATAACATGAGCTTGGATTGCGACAAATTGTCACCATTCCTAGGACTCAAACTCAAGACATCTGAACTCGATAAAATTAATTAGCAAGTTGAGAGTTTAATTAAGTACCTGGTAAGCCATAGCACAACCTGGATAATCAAAATCACCATTATCTTGTCCACGCATACGTTCAGGATGAAATTGTAATCCCATAATAAATTTACCTTCTTGAGGATTATATGCATCTGGATCATAAAAACCTTCAACTAATCCATCATTAGCAAATGCCATTGGCACAAATCTTTGTGCTAATCTCTTAACTCCTTGATGATGATAACTATTAACCCAAATCTCCATTTTTTCATCATCTTCTAATGACTCTTTAAACCATTTGTGTAATGGTGTATTTTCAACTATTTTCACCGCATGTCTATGTCCATCATAGTTTTCATAGTTCATATGTACAACTTTTTCATACTTTTTACCTATGTCGCTCGGACTCTGACTCTGACTTTGACTCTTCAATGTTGATGGATGTGACAACATTTCTAAAGAGTCGGAGCAACATAGCTTCTCACAACTTTTAGACAATTCTTTCTCTATATCACTCTGACATGACTTCAACATTGTCGATGGTTGCATGTCTGACATTTCTGAAGAGTTTGAGCAACATAGGTTTTTGCAATCCTTGGACAATTCTTTCTCTATATCACTCGAACACGACTTCAATATTGTCGATGGTTGCATATCTAACATTTCTGAAGAGTCTGAGCAGCATAGGTTTTTGCAGTTCTTAGTCAATTCTTTCTCTATGGTGTTCAAGCACTTCAATAACCCTGACGGGTTCATGTCTGATTCTCCAATAAGACATGGGTGCAACATCAACGACATTTCTGGAGAGTCTGAACGAGATAACGTTTGATAATTCTTGGACAATTCTTTCTCTAAATCTTGATAAAGGGTGCCACCACAAGCAACATTAAGGACTTGTGAACCTCTACAAATTCCCAAATAAGGTATATTCCTCTCAAGACATAGTTTTGCAAGTGCTAATTCAATTGAATCTTTTTCTTTATCAATTGTTGTGTCACTTGAATGTAATTTTTTTATTTCTTCAAGCTCTTCTTGTGATAATCCAGATAATTCATCACTATCATAAAGTGATGGATCAATGTCTTCTCCTTCACATAAAAGAACTCCATGAATTGGTTGAAAACTTTCTAGTAACATGTGTACACCACTAACTCGCGGTACTATAACAGGCGCTGCTCCATAACTCACGATAAGATCTAAGTGATATTCACCTGCATACAAATGTTGAACATATAATTAAGTAAATTCAAATATGCCATTTAGACAATTCAGATAAGTCGATCACAAAGTTCATTACATATATCAACAACAATTTAAAGTAAATAAAAATAGAAAAGTAAAAACCATCACAAGAATCAATGTAACAATTTTTCAAAGATGTCATAATTAATATTTTTTTATTCACAACAAAAATCCCTCTTTTATCCCAATCCAATTCCTCCACTAACACGAACCTCAATTAGATTCAGTCATGCTACACTTTTTAGTTATCGAAAGAACTTGACTCTCTCTGATTTATAAAAATAACTCTAATAAAAAAAACATGAAATTAACTACGGAATGTAATTTCACATATAAAATTAAAATAAAAGAGAGAAATCGATCGACTACTTACCAACAAAATCAACAAATTTGTTCTTACGAACAGTTCTTCTAGAAACGATTAGAACCCTAGGAAGAATCATTGATAGATCTGGAGCCATCTTTAATTTCTCTATACTTCAAAATCCAAGAAAAAAAAAATTAATTTATAGAGATAAAAAAATTAATTTTTTTTTTATATATATAAATCTTTCAAAATATTCTTTTTGAAATATTTAAGACTATGAATAAGGTCGTGATCACAACCAAGTTTATGTATGTGTTACTAATTTATGGTTATATTAGAAAGATATATATAAGGGTAAATCATGCAAATAAATAAATAAATAAAATTAATTAAGGGATAGGCGTAGTCGAGTGGCCGCATAAAACAAATATAGTGGGTTTGATTGGTTGGTGAGGAGGAGCTACAGATCAACTTACGAGTTTAGTCATAAGAAAAGTCGGAATTTAGGGTTTGGAGGTTCGATTTTGAGGTTCTTAGCTATTTTTAAATTTATGGGTCCATTTTGATTATTTATACATGAATTATGAGTCGTATCGAAAATACAAGGTTCAGATGAATCTGACTGCAACTCTATGTCATGAAATTCAATAGTTTTGACTCAAATTTTGTATTTGTATGTATATTAGTTAATGTAAAATCTAAAAATTCAAAATTCTAGTTTTTTTCTCGAGATTAAAGAATTTTATTAATAATTATTATTAATTTATATTGCAATATTGTAAATCTTTATTTTTAGCATTATCTAAAAATTAAATTAGAAGTCAAACGGCTTGATAATATTGCTGACGTGCTAATGAGTGTATTAAAACTTAAAACGCATCTTGACGAATATGCCACCTGGATTTTAGAGGTGCTTTATTTTGGATAGTATTTATAATTTTGTATTTCAACTTTTTTCTAGGTGTGACCTAACTGCCAATAAAATGAGATGAAGATCATTCGAGATTAGAAAATAGATATTTTTATATAACTTTTGTGTAAAAAATTATTTGCATCGGTGTCAAATAAATTTATCTTGGTAAAGTTACAAATAAAGACGACAATAATTGATTAATTTTGAATTAATGATAAATATATATAAAATACATGTCAAGTATTCATTGGATGCAGATAAATTTTTATCTTTCTTTTCTTCTGTCTTTCAAAATTTTGGTTGAGTGGTTGGGAGGTGGGTCTCCATGTGAGAGACCTAGGATCGAATTCAGCCTCGTTATAATTACTTAGCTATGAGTTGGTCGTATGAGGCTTGTTTGATGTGATTTACATCTCATGTGTGATTTGCGAGTTATTGCATAATGAGTAGGTTATCACAAAGTGCTCACCACAGAGTGTTCACCCAAAAAACAGAGGCAGAGATTGTGGATTTTCCTATGGTTTTCATTATCTATTTTAGATGTACTTCAACTGAATCAAGTTATAGTTGAACGTCTAAATGAAATTTGATGATAAATTTAAGAGATTATTGATGTATTAATACTGATTATATATGTTTCCTTTTAATATCAATAAATTTTCAACTTAAGATAAGGCACAACCAAAAATAAAAAATTTGACAACCACCAATTAATAGACACAACTAGTAGTATATTAATTTCTTAATAGTTGGCTATTTATAATCTCTACTGTTAACCAATTGGTGCTTTGAATGTAGCCATGTTCTAATTTGGCATAATCACATTTGAACATTAGAGATAACTTTAAATTTTCTCCATTTTCTTGTTTGGTCATAAAATTATATTTATTTATAACTAATAATATAGCAAAAGGTCAATCAAGATAAGCTTCTTCCTGTTATAAAATTTAATATGGATTAGATCATGATATATAGAGTTATAAACTAGAGTACTAATTATCTTGATCCTAATTAATAAGTGATTTAATTAATAACAAGTTATTTTTTTATTTATTTTTTTGTATGGATTTGTAATCATCCTAAATCACAGGCTTGTATCAAATACTTCTTTTTTTTTCCTACTCGAGGCTTGATATTCGTTTTGAGCTTCATATATTAACGCTTAAAGATCTCACTTTGAGAAGTAAAACGCTTCCAGTCATAGATGACTCAATCCCTAGAAATAACCAGACCTCAAAAAGGTTTAGAGTTAGAAATTACCAAGAATCGAATTCTGCTAAATTCAGTAAAATTTGCTTTTGAATTGGTCAACCAAGCTAGCGACTCCAATGACTTTAGGTTCATGAACATGTTGGGAGATTATATGATAGTTGAAATAGTAGCTCGAAGCAAAAAGGGTTTTCTAGAAACAATCTTTTTTGAAAGACTGTGTAATAGCATTACATAGAGGAAAATATTTTCTATTATACCGAACATACCCTTGATCTCATTTTTTTATGTACAAGAATCACATAGTGAAAATAAAATAAACATAAGCAATATATATAGATAATTTACACCTACCCACCCCACCCCACCCCCTCCCAAGATTGGTGGATCATATTGCCATGATAATTGATAGCTTGTAGTGAACTTCAAAGTTTATGACAGAGGTTACCTAACATGCTAAGCTATTGGGCCATGAGCTAGACAACCCAATAAGAGGATTGGGCTTTGCTTGGACCCATGTTAGTGTGTATATATATATATTTAATACTGAATACATAATTTACACTCTGTTTGGATCATTGTTATCCCCTGTTTCATAATGTATTATATTGTATTGTACTCTATTGTACTGTATTGTATGGTAGATACAATGTTTGGCTAGACTGTATTGTTTAATAATATTTTTATTGTTTGGTTTGACTGTATCGTATTGTATTGTAATTTATAAATTTACTAAAATATCCTTAATTATTCTAGGGTAGGAACTTTGACTAGAATTAAATAATATAAGATAAATGGTAAAATAGTACTATGAAATATTATGTAAAGATATAATTGAAAAAAGAAATTAAGTAACAATTGAAACACACCAAATTGATTGTTCCATAAAATGGGGGTTTTCATTGTTACATAACAACAAAATTTAACAATACAATACATTTTAAGTAATAATCAAAACAAACATTATAAGTATAGTAACGATACAATACAATACAATGGGTAACAATGATCCAAACAGAATGTTATTTCTATTCAACTTTCGAATCGTGAATAATAATCTCGAAATAACTTAATTCGGAATTTGCACACTGACACTACAAACAAAGAAGGAGGAGGAGGAGGACCCTACCTTCCAAAAACACTATATTTGATTAATCATTTTCACTCGTTTACTGGTTCTTTTTTCTCATAAAGTAACAAAAATGATATACACTTGTTATAGTATCACAAAGCTTGAAAAAAGCAGCTGCTAAGTGCTACTTATATTCGAATAAAAGTAAAGTAAAAGCTCCCCACTTAACACAAAAAAAGTTTAGTGAATTTGAGAATTTGTTTTCCAGTTTGGCCAGTAATGGCGGTTTCTATTCCTGTTCTTGTAATTGTTATTGCACTTCATCTCATTGCTTTTGTTCTTGCTGTCGGTGCTGAACGACGTCGTAGCACGGTACCCTTTTGAGCTTATCTTATATTTTCTATGTTTTTTGCTTCTTTTTTTGCTTGTGGTATGGTTGAAGATTGTATTTTTTGGTTCTTTGTTTATTGGAGATAGGTAAAGATTGGGTTTTTTTTGTGTGTGAGTTTGTTTTTGTTGCTGGGTTTAGTTAAAGATTGGGATTGTGTTGGATGTTTTTGGTTTCTTGTGTTGTTAAAGATTGAATTTTTGGGTGTTTTTTGTTTCTGGGTATAGTTAAAGATTGGATTTTCATGGATGTTTTTGGTTTCTTGTGTTGCTAAAGATTGATTTTTTTTGGGTGCTTGGTGTTTCTGGGTATAGTTAAAGATTGGTTTTTTGGTTAATTTTTGGATATAGGTAAAAAACTGATTTTTTGTGTTAGTGTGTTTTTGGTCTCTGGTTGTATTAAAGCTTAGATTGTGTTGGATGTTTTTGGTTTCTTGTGTTGCTAAGGATTGATTTGTTTCTTTGGGGTGTTTGGTATTTCTGGATGGCGTTGAATAGTTAAAAATTGTTTTTTTTTGGTTTTTGTTTTTTGGTGTTGTAAAGATTTGAGTTTTTGGTTTTGTTTGCTAATGAGTCTTCCTTGAGCCAAGGGTCTATCAGAGACCACCTCTCTACCTACCTTGGGGGTAAGGTCTAAGTACACTCTACTCCTATGTTGCTCGTACTCTCCATAAATGCTGCCGCACCATGTTGTATCCTACAAAAATGCACTACGTTGGAAGGATCTGACACGCACCATCGGCATTCATGAATAGTCCAAGCAACATAGCTCTACTCTCCCCATAGTGGGATTGCAGAGGTATGTTGTTGTTGTTGCTAATGAGTCTAGTTGAAGATCAAATGTTTTTGGTGTTCTGTTTTCAGGGGTATAGTTAAGATTTGAACTTCTTTTGGTTTTTGAATATAGTTGCATGGTTGGTAAGGATCATATAGCCAACCCCAACTTGCTTGGAATTTGAGGCAAAGTAATTGTTGTTGTTGTTCGAGTTGGGATTGAGGCGTAGTAGTAGTAGTAATTGTTGTTTCTCTGTAGTTAGTTCCCTTTTATGGGGTTTTTTTTGTAGTCAAAGATGAAGTTTTGAATGTTGTTTTGTGTTTGTGAAGGCGAAAGTTGTGCCGGATAAGTATGATGAACGGACGTACTGTGTATATGGAACGGATGCTTCTACAGCCTATGGATTGGCAGCATTTGGGTTGCTTCTGATTAGCCAAACGTTGGTCAACGGCATTACCAAGTGCTTGTGTTTTGGAAGAGGAATGATGGGTGGTAGTTCTACTACTTGTGCCATTTTCTTCTTTGTCTTCTCCTGGTAAGAATATAGCTACTGTTCTCTCTCTTACTTTATGTTTATTTACATTCTTTTGTTTGGTTGTAGTGCGCTTACCCCCTAGAGTTTACGAAATGTTCACGTGATTTAGGCAATGAGATTGTTTTTGTTGATTGGCTTAATTGTTATTTGTTAGTTGAAGAGTGATACTTCTGCAATTATAAACTAATGAAGGCATCATACCTTGTTGAAACTTAATATTGCCATAGAGTAACCGTATGTTGGATTTATTGGAGACTCATAGGTGAAGAAGCCCGAGGATGATTTTGTGACAAAGAAGAATGAAAAAGGTTCAACTGTAATTTACAGATGGAAAAACAGAAAAAACTAGAAAGTCTCGTGTGATTATGTTAGAATACTTTTTGTATACTTTGTGTTGTCTGAAAGGCACAAAATCCATTTAACCTTTTTCTCCGTAGTTGGGTGCTAAGTATTCCTGAGTTCCATTGGTCACCTTACTCTTCCTGTCTGTTTGCACCATTTGATGAAGTTCTGTACCCCTTCCTTTCTTTCACGGTTTAGATTTCATNGTTGGATTTATTGGAGACTCATAGGTGAAGAAGCCCGAGGATGATTTTGTGACAAAGAAGAATGAAAAAGGTTCAACTGTAATTTACAGATGGAAAAACAGAACTAAAAAAAAAACTAGAAAGTCTCGTGTGACTATGTTAGTATACTTTGTGTTGTCTGAAAGGCATAAAAAATCCATTTAACCTTTTTCTCCGTAGTTGGGTGCTAAGTATTCCTGAGTTCCACTGGTCACCTTACTCTTCCTGTCCGTTTGCACCATTTGATGAAGTTCTGTACCCCTTCGTTTCTTTCACGGTTTAAATTTCATTTTGTTTGAGCCAAAATGGTGCCACTAGATAAATTCTGATCTTTATAGCATGCATTAAGGTGTGATCGTACTTGTGCAATAGGTAAAGAAATGTTCAAAACCAATATCTTTTTTCTTGAGATAAAAAAAAAGTTATATTGGTTTTGAGCATTTCTTTACCTATTGCACAAGTACGATCACAACTTAGTGTGACGCTATAAAGGTCTTTTTCACCGAGGAAATTGATTCATTAAGTTGTTTGGGAGTAGCTGTGACACCTGTAACGGGTGCAAACCCTTAATGGATCTTTGAATTGCCACTTGCCCAATCTTACTGGCACTAAAATAAGTGGTTGAATAGATAGAAATAATGAAAATATTTTGGAGTTCCACTGAGGTGAGTTTTGACTTCTTTCTTTGTACGACAGTTAGTCTGGTTATCTCATGATGTATGTATACACAAGTTAATTAAGAAGAAACATGAAAAGTAATTTCCATATATATATTTTTTTTGAAATAGGTAACTTAAGTAATTTCCATATATATTGTAACTGAATTTGAAAGAGGAAACTTCAACAATCTGTGATGATGGTTTTTTGCCTTTCGGAAGTATACATGTGTAACTTTCAGCCAGGTCTGCTTAGTGTTTGCTTTGCTTTTGTGTTCAGTTAGGCAGGGGTGGAGCTAGTGTGGAGGGTGCGGGTTCGGCCAAATCCAATAGCTTTAGTCCAAATTTTGTATTTTTGTTAAGAAATATGTTAAATATGTAGAAATTATTTAGTTTAGAATCCAGTAACTTGAAAGAACTAAAATTCCGAACCCATGAGCTTTACCTGGCTCCACCTCTATTGGTTAGTGTCTCTAAATTAGGAGAGATATGACAACAACAACAACATACCCAATCTAATCCCACAAGTGTGGTCTGGGAGAGTGGTGTGTACGCACACCTTACCTCTACCTTATGAAGACAAAGAAGTTGTTTCTGAAAGACCCTCAGCTCAAGTAAATTCTACCACTAGTTTGATGGAGTTAGCACGAATGATTTAGGTCTGATTAGAGCAGAATTGATTCATACCATCGACCCCTACTTTCTTTGGGAATAAGGTATAGTAATATTGTTGTTTAATAGACTTACACAACTAGCATTGACACTGCCCTAGAATAAACACGGATGGTTTTGATTGAATGTGGTGATGATAGGTGATATCTAGTTTAGATAGTTGGCTAGTGCATGAGGCTATTCTCATTGGTTTCGCAGTTGACATGGTGTTCTCGGTAGTGGATAAAAGCAACAAAAGATTTAATGAACATTTGTATGTAAAAGAACATAAAGTGATATTAAGATACCAAATTGAAATTAATAATCCATTACTTGAAAATTGAAATGATGAAGATGTAAGTTAAAATGCAAACAATAAGCAAAAGACCTGTTAAATAAACATATGAAGAAATAAGAACACATTCAACTTTGTTCCCCAGAAAATAATTCGCTCTCGTTTGTCCCTAGCTTTTGAAGTTGAAACTTGAAAATTTGAGTTTTGAAGTTGTGGAAGTCCCAATAATCCAAAAACTAGTCGAGCGACTTTTGGGAACTTGAAATATTTGAATATCTGATCAATTTGATGACCCAAAATCTATGGCCAAACACTAGCGGAAAAATGAAGAGGGATCAAGGGAGAGGTGAGTGAAAATACTAGCAAAATTCTCTGAGATACTTCCATTACTTTAATTCACATTTCTTCTGTATCACATTCTTTTTACCTTTTGGCTCCATAGTCTATGGCCATTGTCACGATAGTTACTTTTTCAGTTCTTAACCTCCCTATCTAAAGCAGCCACGGAAACTTGATGGCAGTAGAACAACATATATCTATTGCTTACTTCCTTTTTTGAATGACAAACAGGGTTAGCTTTTTAGGAGCAGAAGCATGCTTATTGGCAGGATCAGCAAAGAATGCATACCATACAAAGTATCGCGCGGCTTTCCAAGTTGAAAGCTTGTCATGTGCCACCCTCCGAAAAGGTGTATTTGCTGCTGGCGCTGCCCTGACCTTACTATCAATGATCGGATCCATTTTCTACTACTGGAAACACTCAAAGGCTGATACCGGTGGATGGCAAAAACACCAAAACGAAGGACTTGGAATGGCAGCATCTAACTATACCGAATCTACTGAAAGAAAGGGCTGAATCCATGTTTCTTCTAAAAGGTCCGTTACATTTACAAATCGAACAAGATGTTTCGATGAGGAACTTAAACATGAAGAGTTCTAGTCCTTGGTTTGGTTTTGTACCATCCATAGTTTACATACATAATATATATTATATATGAACGTAGTTCGTAGGAATTTAAGTAAATTCGTATTAAGCAGCATTCGCGTCCACGTAGTGTCTGTAATAGCTTTTCTGAGGAGGTTATTATAGATTATGATCTCTATGGTTTTCTTGGTAATGAACTTGAAAAAGGGTACAATTTTACAGTTTGAATCAATTTTCTGCAGTTTATTTTGTAATTCTATGTAAGTGAACAAACTATGAAATGAAAGAATGGTATTCAGTTTCCTTATTATTTTTTTCGAATTTGTTTTGATAGAATGTTCATTACTCTGTGTAGATTTTGAGTGCTACAATGTTTGTTCAGATGTAACTCTGTTTGTATGAGCTTGCTCATATTGCTGGTCTCAAGTTTGAATAAAGGAGGAAGGTTGTAGTAGGCTACTAACCAACGTAAAATTTGTCAATTCATGATGAATCCTCGTAATATTTGTGTTTGTTGTATATATTGAGAGTTATGATTTCTCATGATATAGAATGCATTAACCTACAAAAAGAACATGGTAAATTAGGTGATATATACAACATATAAAGCTCATAAAATGGCAAAATGTTGATGAAAAATACTTTTATAAATATTTAGATGTTTCATCAAGCCAGCGGGTTCTGAATGATCTCCCTTGTGCTTAACCATCTCGAAAAAATAATAATCATATAATCCGTTTGAAAAACATGTCTGAGTTACAAAATATAAATTTCTTGCTCACATTATATTCCTAGCTTGGTTTGGACATGGTAATTGTCTATCTACAATCAATTTCATCTAACCATGAAGGGGTATTAATTGTTCGATGGATAAGATATCTTTATCTTAACCAGAGATCTCGGGTTTAAATTTGGAGAATGAAAAACTCCCCGTAGGCAACACTTTCCCATTAATAAGGCCTACACAATGCGAATTTAGATTAGTCGAGCCAAGTGGTGGAGATATATGAAATATCCCTTCTTGATGTTGAACTAATTATTGTAATTTGTACTATTAATCATGGGTTAACAAAGCTTAATTAGTTGGTTAGAGACAAAAAAAAAGAATGAAATAACTCATAATAGAAGACATCATCAAAAAGCACATTTACTATTTGATCAAACATATTTTTCTTGAAGAAAACTAGAATTACAACAACCAACATTGGTAAACTTATATTATATTACCTAAGAGTAACATTTTCAAGATAATTAACTCCAAACATTAATACCAACATTAATATATTACTAATTGAAGTACAACATTAAGGATATGTTACACTCTTCAACAACAAGAAAATACACATCTTAGTTATATCTTAAACATAAAAAGGTAATTATAGAATACAACAACAATGTAACAACTACATACGCCTCAGTCCCAAATAAGTCGGAACTGACTATATGAGTACTCCTCACTGACCATGTTACTCCATATAAAATCATCTTAGCCCAACATTAAAGGCTAATTATAGAAGACAACAAACAACTACTACATAAACAAGTAGGGGTCGACTATGACTCTTCAGTACTGGTCGTACCATGTTACTCCATATAAACTCGTCTTAGGCCAATATTAAAAGGCTAATAATATATAAATGGGACATTAGTATTCTTAGCAATTTGGGAAAGGGGAACCACAAGTAGAAGCAACTTTCTTGGCATTAGGAGAAGAAATCATCTTTTGAAGTCTTGGATCCTTCATGTATTTGCAAAGACATGGCCTTTGTTCTTTCAACTTTGAGCAACAAATTGAACTTGGAGTTGTGGATGATGTTATGGCATTTGCACATGGACTTAGTTGCAATGGATTGCAACTTACATATGCTTTTGTTACCTTAGTTTCTTGAACAAAAACCAAAAAAAGTACAATTGCAAAAATAGCCACAAACCTCATTGTCATTTTGGATGATCTAGTAGTGTGTGTGTGTGTTTGTGTGGTAAGTGATGAGAGTATTTTTATGTTGTTGTGTGTTGTGATGAATACATTGACATGTAACCTCTATTTATAGAAGGGGAAGGTCATAGGCATCCAAACACTACTAAAAAAATCACTAGTTCTCCACTAAAAAATGTTCGGTGACTATTTTTACAAATATTTTGATTGAATCAGTGAGAAAAGAAAAAAAATAGTAGTGTTTTTCTATGACAAAATTAGGAAGTTTCCTGACATTTAAGTGAGAATCTATTTTCTACCATGTGTTTTACCAGTGAGCTGTTTTGATGAGAAATAAGTGGGAAAATCATGTTTTATAGTATAATTTTTTCCATTGATTTATAAAAAAACCCTTTGTTTCTAGTAATGAAATTTTTATGTTTGACAAGTTCAAGTTTTAAGGCTTTTAGTACAGATGGAATATCGTATTTTTAAAATTTATAGATTCATAATTTTATATTAATCCAAACTTAATGAGTTTTCATACTTATATATATGTTTCGTGTCAAAAATATTAAGTTTAAGTCATGTAAGTTAAATATATACCCAAAAAGCAAAATAAAAAGAAGATTTTCTTTTTCTCCCCTCCACCTTTTTTTCCCTTAATCATGTGCTGGGTTAATTAAAGTAAACTAAGGATTTATTTTTAACAAATCATTTGATTCTTTCCACTTTTTATGCTAACAAAGAGTATATTATATAAAAACTATATAATATACTTTTCTTGAATTTTTTTATTTTTTGGTTTTGTGGATTTACACTATAAAAAGAAAATAAGAATTAGCGATGGATAGCATCTGTCGTTAATCCTCTTTTAGCGACAATTTAAGAAAACAATATTATAGCTATAAAATAATTAGCAATAGCTGAATATATGTATATCTATAAGTAAAAAGTGGACTAGATTTAGCCAAGTATATAAGTAGTTTAATTTGATATTTTAGAAAATGAAGGGCTTTAAAGTTGGAAATCAACAAAAAATCGTGTGCATTACATAAACTCGCTCATGTACAATAATTTGTAAATCACATAAAAAAGATAAATTTTATTAGATAAATTTGACATGACAAACTCAACTGAGAAGATGTCGATAGAGATTTTAAAGTTACTCACACATTATTAGTAATAATATCGGCATGCTTACCATTAGTTGAAGCTATCATAACAATCATGAGTTATGAGCAAATATTATGAATCAATAAAAGTTTTTTATTTTCACCCTTTTTTATGTGGTCCTATTCTTTCGCCGAGCGGAATTAGAAACAAATTTAAAATTTAAAATTTATGAATTCTGAATTTTAATCCTTTAAAATTATTATATTTTAATACAAATATAATACTTGAATTTAAAATATTGTGTTATATCGAAATCCCTTATATATATGGAATTGTATTGAAAGGTTATTTGATGTAAGTGTTGCACGATAAAAAATTATTTTACCTGAGGTTTATATTTTAATTTTTATTCAGATAGACGAAAAAATTAATTAATAACGTATGAGTTCATCCGATCTTAATAACTTTTGATTAAGACTCTCTATTTATATTTTGTAAAAAATCATCAAAAATAAATACAAATAATAAAGTTGTAACCCAATAAAAAAATTATATACATTGTAGAGCATGTGACAATTATTTGCTCTTTCTAAAATGTCTTGATTTTATAAACAAATTAAAAAGGAAAGAAAAATATATGAAATGAAATGTATAAAACATTTATAGGCGTCAATATTTGATGATATGTAACATTTTTCTTTATATTGTGATTAAAAAGTCTGAGTTAACGAGATATATGTCTCCCCAAGTATTATTTTACTTCCTGATCATAGTTAAAACTATTCCTTAGTGATTATTTATCTTCCACTACCCGAGACCTCTAGAAAGAAAATATTTTTTGACGAGAAAATTATTCTTGATCTATTTTTAATTTCAATTTATAACCCTCAGAAACTCTAACAATGAATTATATTTGATGATTAATATTTGAAAGACGAGAAAACACTATCGACATAAAAAAACTTAATAGTCCAAATGATTATATATATATACACACAAACCTCAATAAGATTTATCGACTATAAATATTCAGACCAAAGGGAAATAGATGAAGACCTTGAAGATAATACCATCAAAATAACAATAAACATGGAAGGAATGAATATTCAAATATATATATATATATATATATATATATATAATTATTTAATTATTCATGTGATATTAACATCGAGCACGAATAAATATTTGAGGTAACAATAGTGTCTCCTAATCATGAAGAAGTCATTTTTTTTCGGTGATGTGATCCAATCCATTAACTTTTGGGCAATGGCATGCGCCTACGATATAATATAACACTTTATTGTTGTCCTATTTTATTTTAAGTCAACATCAAATATGATTTCATTATTATATGAAAGGGCCCAATCTTGGCATGCATTACGTACAAAAATTCTTTTCAATATTAAAATTATACTATATAGTATATATACGATTTAAATGCACAAAATATCTTGTGTTCATGTAGGATGTGAAAAGATCCGTACCCTTTAGTAGTAATATGACTTTATAATGCATGAAGTATCTTGTATTGCACGATGAGAAAAAATCGCATCCTAAGAGGGAGCGTAATGTTAGGTACATATATAGTCTATTCTGAAACAAACCTGTGACACATATATAGGTCGCACAAATACACCTTTACCATATCTTTGATGATTCCCTTCGATGAGACTTAATCATTAATGTTGGTAAAAAAAATTATGACTAACACGTGACAATATATCATTATATAATATCAAGGGGCATGATGAGATCTTGAGTTTGAGTTCGAGTACTGAAAATGTAGAAACTCCAGATAAACAATGCTTTTTCATTTGCGTGACGTGAATCTGAATTAGCAATCTTAGGTTAAAAAAGCATAACTTCAACCCACCCCCACCCCAAAACTTGAGTTGAAATTAAATGAATAAACAAATGCTTTTAATTAATTTTGGCAATGATTAGTCTATACAATAGTTTTTCACAGGACCTAAAATGTACCATAAATAAGAAGAGTCATTAATGATTACTTCATAGTAGAATTTTGATACCCTATAACTTTTGATGATTAATAAGATCACCACATCAAGGTAAAGTAAAAATGTTTTTTGTTAAGACAATTTAGTGGTCAAAGATCTTATCTAAATCTTTGATTTTATATATTATATATTTTTAAAAAAGCCAATAAATATGGAAACTTTTATTGCAAAAAGTTGACATTTAAGTCTAATGTTCAGATTGCATAAATAAATTGGAAAATGACATGACATTGATATATGTCTTAACTCGATTACTTTAAATTAAAATTTACCAACAAATTATACAAAATAAAGCTAGCACTACTTAAGAAAAAAAACAAGATTTAGCGATGGACAAATTTCATAATTAAACAACACAATTCATTGCTAACTCTATTTAATGACGAATTAACAACATAGTTCTGTTAGCTACGAGCGAAATAATGCTTTCAGGACCTCTATTTAAAAAATAACCAATTTTATAATGTATTTAACATTAGTGCAGTTCAAATGTCCACTTCTAACAGGAAGACTGAAGTTTAAACTGTGGCTACCTAATGCAATTTCTGCCTGGTATAATCCGGTTGATTCTAAATGGGCCTGCAAAAGAAATTGGGCTTAGTTAGTTAAATCATAATTTGTCATTTGCACTTTTGACCCAATTTTGTGTTGGTCTTTAACTTTTACCCCTTAAAGCAAAAAATTCTTTCGTAGGACATAGTTTATATTTTTGCATCATAATATTTCATAAGTTATACTCGCGCCCTTAAAGAATTTATGTTTCGCTAAGTATAAGTTCGATTTCTAGGGGTAAAAGTTAAAGATCAACCCATTTGAAGAACAAAAACTAAAGAGTAATCCATTTAAATGCTAAATCGTGCAATTACAACTAGTAGTGACTAATGTAAATTTTTCATCTGGTGTTTGGTACCGCTTTGGAGGTCTAGACTAATTTAGATTCACGTTGCATATGACCGATTAAAAAGACAAACACTTTTTATTAGTGGCAAAATGAGAAATTTTACCGAGAGGTGTCAAAATATAAAACAATACAGACACACGTAAAATAAAACCTGGCTAAACAATAATTTATACATAAAATGGCTCAGCCACTACTTCTTATCAAGATTTTTTTTCATTGTAAAAGTTTGAATCTAAAACCTCTAGGTAACGATGATGAGATATCCTATCCATCTCACCACAAGCTTCGGTGGTAAGTTATACGTTAAAACACATACACATGCCAAAGAAGATGAATTAGTAATTGAGACCTCTAAGTAACGATGAAGAGATATCCTATCCATCTCACCACAACCTTCGGTGGTAACCTATATGTTAAAACTCACACACATGCTAAAGAAAGATGAATTAGTAATATAATGCTACAACCACAAAGAAGTTAGCTAGCTTAGATTTCTTATGTGAAGCAAAACTTCAATGCCATGCTAAAGCTATTCCTTTCTTTGCTTGTTGTATTGTATGTATACTTACTTGTCTTCCAAAATTTAGAATTACAACAAACTATAAATAAAATTAAAACCATACTACTTTTCTATTATATTCAAACTCCAACAAGTTTCAACAATTTTATTACTCATAATAATTCAATATTGTTCATATAATTTATAAAAACAATATGCCAATTTATTCTTCTGATTCTGATGATCCACACCCTTCACATTTGGCACCCACAAGAAGATCTTTGGCTCATAATAGGCCAATGCATGCAATTCTTGGAGGAGGAAAAGGTAATATTCATTTAATTTTTCTTCATTTTGTTTAGAAGAGAGGCAGATTCAGGATATTTTTGCGTGTTCAATTGAATTCATTATTTTCGATCTAAATTATGTAAACAAATATGTCTTTCACTTGAAGCATGTTGGGCTAATTAGCACGAAAAAATTCTTAATTAACATGGTGTGATAATATTCGTTTTGTGCAAAATCGATATAATCTTCTCCAAGAAGTTTAAAATCATTAAGATTATTCCAACACCGTAGAAATAACTCCTTCTTGTTACTTTTCGGCCTTGTTTTTGAAAAATAGATACATTATTGTCACATGAGTTTCAAATTTCACGAGTGAGTACTGATTAGGACATGATCTTGGGAGGTTCACTTGTGGAAATTTAAAACTCGAAGATATTGACTATTTTTCAATCACAGACAAGGACAACTGAAAGTGTCTATTTGCAAATTTTAACCCTAGATTTTTCTCATTAATTTTTAATGTGAGACTTTGTTGGTACACCCCGAATAATAAGACGTAGACAAGAGTCTCGTCCGCAACCATTGAAACACTGTGTTTAGTTTTTTCATGTATTAGCTCATATATTCTAAAGAAATTCTTAATATAGTGTGATAATGTATGTTTTGAGTTAAACTCATATAATTTTCTTCAAAAACAACATATATCAATAAGATTATCCCTATACTTTAAATGTAACTTTTTTTTTTTAGTTTTGAAATTATGAGACTTTATTCGAACACCAATATATAAGTCTATATTGCATGTTATTTCTTTGTTCTTTTTTAATAATATGTTTTTTTCTTCTTTGACAGTTGCTGACATATTGTTATGGAGAGACAAGGCAATAACAGGATCAATTTTAATTGGATTCACACTAATTTGGTCTCTTTTTGAAGTTATGGAGTATAATATTGTGACTCTTTTGTGTCATATTTCCATGAGCATCATGTTAATTCTCTTCATTTGGTCTATGGGAGCTGGATTTGTTGATTGGTAAATTTTCACAATATATTCTCGAATTTAACTTATATACATCGATAGTATAAAGATACTATATTATTAGGTCAATTTTATCTATTGTAATAGATAACTTGTCTTATTCATCCCATCAGAATTATTGGTATTACGTTGGAAATTTCAATTTGAGTATAGGGATTCATCTATTTTTATGAAGGGCTTTTTGATGATCTGATAGTGTGAAAAAATCATAATTTTTCAGGAATCCTCCCAATTTTCGAGCATTTATGATATCTGATTCAACATTTAGATGGTTATGTGGGAAATTCAACTCTATATTGGTGAAATTCTATGAAATTTCTTCTGGAAAAGATTTGAGAAATTTTTTCCTGGTACATTTTTATCATATGCAATTTCATTTAATTCTTTTATTTTTATTTTCTATTGAAAATTTTGCTTTAACTCCAATATTTTTGGTTTATTTGGACTTAGGCAATCACTTTCCTATGGATATTATCAGTTATTGGAAGTTACTTCAGCTCTCTGAATTTATTGTACCTAGGTAAGTTTTGGAATTTGGATTTTATTTTTCTTTTATAATTTACTCCGTCCGTTTCATTTTATATGTACATATTCGATTAGACATGATTTTAAATATGTCATGATAATTGTGTGATTATAAAATCATGTCATCAACGAGTAAAATGAGTAAAGTTAAATTTTTTTCAAATACAGAAATATGTCACTCTTTTCAAGACAAACTAAGAAGAAAGAAAATAATCTCAAAAATAGAATGACACATTCTTATATCTTCTAAATTTCTCATGATTTCAGCCCTTACAACCTTAGAAACGTCATGACATATTTAAAATCACAAATTCAACAACCCCCCTCCCCCAAACTCGTGACATTATGATTCGAATTGTAATTTTTTTTTTATTACTATTGATTTTGTAAGTGGCCAAGAGATCTGAATTCCTCGATTTATTTTGAATTGGTTTGTAGGATTTGTTTGCCTAGCAACATTACCAGCTTTATATGAAAGGTATCATAATGAGGTGGATTATTTATTAAGGCAAGGTAACCAAGATATGAAGAAACTTTACAATAAATTTGATACTGAAGTGCTCAATAAGATTCCAAGAGGACCTGTCAAGCAAAAGAAAAAGTTTTGAGTCATTTCTCAAAATTAGAAAGAAAAAAAAAGTTCAAGAAAATTGGCTGTGGATTGTGTATAAATTAAATTAAATTATGAAAAAATGTAATTGTAATTTATGTAAATTGTTCAATGATGAAAGAATTGTGTATTTGTTGATGTAATTACCTATATTTTCAGTACATTATTATATGAAAGTAAAAGGAAATTGTCATTATTCCATGTGCATGATTCGATGTTCGCTTTAGGATTTAATTAATTCAAATTCACATCAAAAGTCTCATTTTGCCAGTAAAATATTATCTATCAAAGGCAATTTTATTTCTTAGGACTCAAACTTAAGATCTCGATTCGATATCCATTCAAGCATATTAAGGCTCATGACTTAGTTGGGGAGGTGTCATACAAGAATGTGAAGATCTAGAAGTTTCGATGAAGTTATCTTTTGTATGCTAGTGGTTACAATTTAAACCAAGTGTCCACATGTCACTGGTCTTTATTGATGTTTCCAATTTTCAAACCTATAACCCTAATATGGAAGGGGTATACTTTCCACCATTTTTTCCTTTATATTTTTGTTCTCTAACGTCTATCGAAAATAGTTTCTCTATCTTCATAAAATAGAGGTAAGAATGTCTTTTGATACTTCACTAATGGAACTACATTGAATATGTTATTTTTGTTCCCAACCCTCAAATAATTAGACTATTAGGGGTCATTTGGTGCAAAGACTAAATTATCATGAAATTATAATTTCAGAATCTGCAATCGCTACCCTTTGAGTGCACACAGGATAAAACTCCGTTCCTATGCAATAGCTCGCAAACCACACATGAGAGGTAACCTTCACTAGGCAAGCCCTGTGCGACGAGCTCGACCACATGATATGTATTTATAAATGGAGGAAGTAGAATTCTACAAATAAATTGTACTATATGATTGGAATTCACATCAAATTGTACAACAACTCACTCCAAGTTGTAACATATTTAGAAACAAGTTGACAATAAATAACTTAGTCAAATATGAATAAATAAATAAATTCAAGTCATATTATTATTATTATGTGATGGTAGTGCATGAGTAACTTTTTTTTTGAAGAAGAAAGATGACATGCTATGAACTTTTTCGAGGCAAACGACCTAACTAAAGTTATTAACAGATAATCCCAAGAGTATATAGAAATCAAGTTGTTGAACCCCTAAGTCTCATGAAGGGTCAATTAAATAGTGGATAATCCCATAAATGTGAATGCTCATCAATCAATTACTATAAAAATAGGCAATTGCGATGCTTAGAAGGCATTTGGACATGATTTGGTTGAGATTTGAGAAAAATAATAATATTTGACGTTAAAGTTGAAGGTGAAATTTTCATGGCCAAACGCCCCTAATCTCTCAAACTTTCCTATCAAGCTCAACAACTTTTTGTCATTGTGTGAATCACAATCAAGAATCTGTTCACACTACATTTAGCCATGTGCCCAAGTATTCTACCATTTGGATAAGCACTATCTAAAAAAATCAGAACACTTTACCTAAAAGACAAGGAAGTTTATTTTAACCACTCATTATCAAGTCTCCAACCATCTTTAAAAGCCATCACTTGATAAGAGAAACTCATTTTTTTGTGATAAGAAAGTCTTGTCAAACTGCTCTTATCATATCACTCCCTATAAACCACTTAGATAAAATAGACAAAACATGGTTAGGGAATTGACAGCAACAGGAACAAGGGGTGTTGAAGCTATAACAAATGTTGGCATTTGGAGTCTGTGGTTGATGATTTTGGTTTGCTTGTGTATCATTTCAACAATCATTTTCTCTTGTGCAGATGGTGTTTCTAAAGAGAAAGAAGCAACAACTCATACCGATAACTATGGTGCAGGCTGTGGTGCTGTCTGTGGCGCCTGACTAGTGAAAAAGGAAATAGTGAGAATCAAATCCACGCTTATTGCGTGGAAGATGACTCCCACTGATACCACTAGACTATAAGTCTTGCTGAGAAACATCTTTCCTTCTGCATATGCTCTACTTGTAATGGGGGAGGGGGCGAGTGATAGCTCGATTACATGTCATTGTAATACTTCGATGGCAATGTTCAATTGTACAATTCTTAGTCAGCTATTTTTTCTGAGTAGACTGTAAGCAATACCCCAGAAAACATCATAATGAAGAAAAAAAAGGTTAAATCAACGATTTGGGTGTAAAATCGACAGAATCTGATTATGTTTAAAACCAAGAACTGTTTAATATACATATGTTAGTAAGGAAACTCAACTCAGAGAACAACAATTCCACAAATTCTCAGTTCTGTTGAGACTGGAAAGAGCCAACGATGAAAATGGATAAAGCTTTCTGTTTTTTTCCTTTTTGGCGCTTATTTTCATGTTACATAGATAGAACTAATTGTTTAAATGAAGCGAAGTACCAATGCAGATACCTGAGTGAAAATGATGCAAACGACCTTACAAGAGTCCTTGAGTCTTTCGAATTTCAGTGGATGATATATCCACACGGAATTTCTCGACTGGTATAGGCACAAACATGTCTTTTAGCTCTGCTGGGATGTCGAAATCCTCAAGAACCTACAGAAATAGGCATGATATAGAATTCATAAGAGTTTCGAAAAGATGAAGTGTTATGATACATGACGGTTGCATAGAGTTTGTTAGTGTACCTTGAAAGTTCCATCAACATTTCTACCACCCACTAGGAAAGTACATCCCGTGTTTTTACATCCCAGAAGTATCTCCAACATCTTTCCATAGTCATTACCATAGTACTTTGGCTGGAAAGAGCAACTTGCAAAGATCAGTACATACACTTTTGGGAACCTTCCTATTTATATAGCAGGTTATCACCCCATTTATCAGCAAAGTTGATTATGCAAAATTCAGAACTTGAATCACAAATAAGGAAAACTTTTGGTATTTCCGAGTACATACTTTTGTTTCATCTCCTTCGTATACACTTAATCTTATATTTGAGTGCTAGTGTTTTTATACATGAATATAACTTGCATCAGGTGTTGGTTAGGAAATACTCTTATAAACCAGCGGTATAGCTGGATTTTCTATCACAAATTCAAAACCTGACTTGAAACTCTTTCTGGCCTAACTAAGCGTCAGTAGCTTAGTGCCTTATGAACATTGATTTGCCCTTGAGTAGCTGAACTAAGGGAACTCAAAACCAGCTACTAGGAAAATAAGACCACTATTTGAACATCAAGCTTGTGGACAAGTTGCTTCCCTTTCTGTGCTTTTACGCTGGCCTCTTCGACCTTTCTTGGGAAAATTCTCTTCCTCCCAATAATTGTATTCCCAAACTTAGTGGATAAGACCATGAATTGTAATAGACGAGAACACACGAATAGATTAAGAAAATAGACCACCAGACTATCAACTACCGCCAACAATGCAGCGTTTTTGTTCACTATCATCAAAAGAACAAAATATGGAGTACACTTTCCCAGTGTTCTTGGAAGACAACGTGTTTGCCATTCAGAAAAAGGTTGGAGCTTTATCGAATTTACTAAATTCTTGATCTTATGTAATCTCAATCTTGTAGAAGCAAATGAAAGAACCTTACATGTACAAGTCTTGCAACTGTGTCTGCACCAATGACAAAAGCACTCCCAGGAAAAAGTTCTGCTTTCTTGTAAAAATATGGCTGGTTAGACACTATGACCGTCTTTCCTGAATTTTCAAAGGCCGAAACTGTTGAAATTTGCTTCAAGTCACTGCAGTATTTTTTAGCAAAATAAGTTGTTTTGTTTAGGATAATTTGAATTTCAAATTTTAGTTAAGTTGTTTGAGTTGTTGAGATATTTTAGATTGTTTTTTCAAATTTCAAATTATGTAGATTATGCATTTTATGTTGGCCATTTAAAGCCCTCAATGCTTGATAAAATTATTGAAAGCTATTGAAAATCATTTCAATCCATTGAGAGATATTTCTATCAATTCTTTTTGCTGCCCCATTTTTAAAAACACCAACAGAAACCATTCAAACATCAGCATATTTTGAATATGAAAACAGGGTAAGAATGTAATTGTTAGAATAGGAATAGGTATACACAATCCTATGTTGGAAGGCCAGGGCGGAAAAAAGAAATTGAAATAACGAAAACAATATACAACATAAACTTCATTCGTGCATGACATTGACAGAAGAAAATGCAACTGATTTTCGAACTAACTTGTCTTATGGAATATCATAACTTGCTGAAAGTTACATGTGTCCTCTGTTAGTAACTACTGGTACAACCTCAACCAAAGAAAACCATCTGAGAAGAAAACCTGCTTTACAGAGGTAAAGACTAGCATTGACCAACAAATTCATTCATAGCTTGGTCCCGCTAGACAACGTGTCCCAGACGAGTTGACCACCCACTGCGTATAAGAGTCTTGATTCCTCTAACCAACTGATATTGAACAAGTTGCCCTAGCAATAAATGCAGAGACAGAAATGGCTGCCCAAAAACTAGTCCCAGCTTGATCAAACCATCCCAACCACATGTAGCAACTTTACTTTGTTCCAGAGGATGCCACTCTGCACCAATACAGACCCCTTCATGGCACTTAAGAGTTCTGAATGCCTTACACGATTTCCAATCCCAAAACCAGCATCTGCCTTTACCATCTCCTGACAAGACGAACCGTCCATCTAGTGAGAAATTGACCTGGCAGGCATAACCAGCAACAATGTGTCCGGCAAATCTTTTCTTTTTATTCAGCTGAAATCTCTCTTGCGTACTATAAATAAGAATCTGGTTATCCAGACTTTGTGCTGCAATCCAATTCCCATTTGGATGGGGCGAAATAGATGGCATGGAATGCATATGGGGTTCACTTATATACTTAATAACAACCGGAATACCATATTCCCAAACACATAGTGATTTATCATCACTAGAGGTCACAAACCTCTTATTATTATCCACAAAGGTAATTGTATTAACTGCCCCCAGATGTTGATCGTACTCTTGTGTAATCTGTCCACTGTTTATATCCCACTGCACAATCTTCTTATCACTCATACCAGCCAAAAGCACATTCTGCTTATCCTCATCAGGATTAAGACTCACCACATACGGTATCTTACCCGTCGAGAACGTTTGAATTACTTGTCCTGTTTCTGTATCCCAATACTTAATTGCTTATCATATCCAGCTGTCAAAAACTTTGACCCGTCATTGCTAAACCAAATATCCCTCACTGCCTTTGTATGCCCCATGTAAGTCCTCATACATTTACCAGAATTGTAAACATCCCAAATCTTCACCTTTGTATCCATCCCAGCTGACAAAATCAAATGACCATGCTTAGGGAAAAACCTAATAGATGAAACCCCTTTCGTGTTTTATATCTCTTTGGTATAAAACAGTGATCATTAGCAGCCTTTGCATCCTTCGGTGGAGCAATCCAAAACCTGCCCTGATAATTCTTTTCCTCTTTACCATGAAATGTGTTCTTTTCAACCATAGGCTCCGCCTTATCTTTATCACCACCTCTTTCTTCACCCTTCTTCTTAGCATATTCTTCAGCATACTTTTTCTGCTCCTCAGATAATTCCACTTGTAACCCTTCTTTCTTTCCAGCCCATGGACTCTTCCTGTTCTTCATCAACCCCATGTCTGTGGATGGATTATCAACTTCCGTCATATCCACTTCCTGCTCATCATCTTCCTCCTCCATATTTTCCTTCTTTTTCTCTAACTTCCTCTTCTTCTGTTCATGCTGTGGTATGTTATACACAGAAATAGCATCACATCCCTTCATTTTTTTCCAAATCACCGATGTAGCTATTTTGAGAGGGATCAGCGGCATACTCATACTTCTGAAAAGTATTGTACTGCTCGTCAAATACAAAGGATTCAATGGACGCGTCCTCAACGAACCCTAGCTTGTGATTTCTGAGTCCTTGAGCTAACCGGTCCTTTGTGTACGGGTGAGCTGGGCCACAAATTGGTGCCCATAGTTGTTCGTGCATCGAGTTGAATCCAACGAGGTGTTGGGTCGGGTCAAGGGGTTTGGATTGAGCTCTGGCAGCTTCGCCAGTGACTGCTAGGGATAGCATGGTGTCGTCAACTTTAGGGGCAGCGGATTTAGAAGGAAGCATTCGGATTGGGGAAGAATCAGGCGAAGGATTTTGGTCAGAAAATTGGGAATTACGGTTTTGTGGCGGCGATTCAGCGATTTCATTGTCGGGGTAGGATTGTAAGAGATCCATATTGGGATTTGCAGATATGTGAAAATCGGCAATATGTCACAACACACAATATGTTTATACTTAATTGAGTACAAGCTCTGAAACCATGTGAGAAATATAGGAGAGGAGTATTATTGAATTGTGTGTCTATATTATTACATTGAAACCCTATTTATAGACATTAAATTAGACTCCTTTTCCTACGAGGACACTACATTATAATCCTTTTTCATCAAGTAGGATACCATGTACTATTTACATTCCTATTCCTATTCTAAGTAGGATTGTGTATACCTATTCCTATTCTACTAGTAATAATACTTAGATATGAAACCACTATGGATAAACTATAGTGAATGCATATACTTCTCTCGAATTTCCTTTTCTTGTTTTCCTATTTGTATTGCATCAAAGACTGAGTGGCGATTTATAGATTAGTTTCTGGAAGGAAATAACCTCAAAGTACAGTTTAGCATTCTATGCCTTTGAGAAGCTTGACAAAGAATTTAAAAAACAGGTCATTGTAGCCGTTTTTCAATTCTTACTATCTGTGTGTGTAAAGTATCATATTTTAGAATCTTACCAACTTTCAACTCTTACTATCTGTGTGTGTAAAGTATCATACTTTAGAATCTTACCAACTTTTTCAAATTGTTTAACACGATCATTGATTTGAGGTATTTCCAATGGAGGTTTGTCTGCATTGACAGCTGACAACTCAAAACATGGATATCCACCACCGCAAATACTGCATGAAAAAATTTGGCATTCTGCTATAAGATGTAATTCCTTAAGTGATAAACAGATCTTTCGTGATGCTTACAAAAAATCAATCTTTTCAATAGTTGAAAACCATGTTTGATGTTAGAGATGTGTACCTAGTTGCAATTTCCAAGAGCTTAAGGTGACCATCATGCAATGGATTAAAGGAACCAGACAGGATTATTTTCCTCTCTACATTAGACGTGTCTGCAAAACTCATGTATCAACATATGCAGTGAATTGTTGGCTTCTGAATGTGCTATGTTGATCGCATTAACACATACCACTTGAGAAAGGATACACTTTGAAGCATATAATCCCACTGAGAAGTTGCTTTAGCTCTTCTTCTTCATCAAATTTCATTTCATATTCATCTGGAACTTCTGATTCAGTCAAGTCTGGAACAAAAGTTCCTGGAACCTTGCTAGCATTTGCAATTGCCTGAACCAGAAGACAGAAGCTAATATAATAATCTACGGGATGGATTTGATGAAAGTTCCAGCATAGAAGGATTAGCAAATACTACTGAATAATGCGTCAAAGAGGATCTACAGAAAATTTCAACTGCAGACAGTTACATTTTAGGCATCTACAAACCCACACTTCGAACAAAAACTCTACTGGTTATCGGTGATTGTCTTAAAGTCTCAATGGTGCTCAAACAAGCAAAAAACGTATCCACTTAATAGACTCATTCAGTTGTAAGATACACAAATATATAGCTGCAAAACCTAAGAGAAAATATTATTATCTCCCCGGACAAACAAGCATGGATAAATGATAGAGAAAACAAGCCCATTCAATGTAACCTTCCATAACACATTTAACTTGAACCCACCCAATATCAAGATAATGCAATAAAGTATGGCTTCTACTAGGGAATACTATCTGGGAATGTTTAAGTTTTGATTATTTTGTATATATAATACATTAAGGAGCCTAGTATTATAACATTCATTATATACTATAATAAGTAGCATCTAGCTTTGGTTTTGATAATTGGGGAAATACATAAAAGGCAGAATTAAGAACTTTGACAGAAAAACTGGAAATGTTTAAGTTTTGATTATTTACGTCAAGGAGCACAGTTATATAATATACACATTCATCGAACACTATAATAAGCAGCATAACGCACCGGATCCCATCAGAACACTATAATAAGTACCATCTAGCATTGGCTATGAAAATAGAGAAATACCTAAAAAGAATTGGAACCTTTGAATTTCCAAATTGGCCATGCACGATGCATTTCGTTTAGGTTATGTACATTTAGTTGATTTAACCAGCGCAGTTGTATGTTGAACTTGTTTAATTACCCAAATGGGAGTATGAAATGTTCTGGTTCCTCTTTTAGAAATTCTATCAAAATTTTATACACACCTTGATTAAGTATTGACTCGAGACTCCATCTTCCTGCTCACGAGTTCGCAGACCCTGTATCCATCCATTCAGTTTAAGCAAAAGCAGAACTTCAGTCATTGAAATCCAAAGACCCTAATATAAAGAAGGTAAAGATGACTCAAGGAGAAACATGCATGAATAATACCTTAGTCAAAGTAACCGTCGAGGTCCAAAACCGGTCAGATGTTCTGGTTGACACGTGAAACCTACTCATAAAGCACTACTAAGGCTCAGAAAGAGATCCAAATTTTGAAGTACAACTGAATGAGGAATAAGTTCTCAAATCAAAATTCCAATGCTAGGAATGCCAATTAATTGGGAAAAAGGCATCTTTGTAGAGATCCAAACACGGTCCACAAGTGTCTTTGAAGGGATACAGATCTTTCAAACTTGATTAAAAAGGCAAAGTTTGGTGCTTTTATTCTTCCCTTTAGGGGATACAGCTGACGGATGAAATGATTCTAATATGAACACAACTCAACCACATTTTCAGAAAGAAGAATCCTTGTTCTTAACGTCCATACATATAAGATGTCAACAAAATTTGTGCTTAGTTGATACCAACTTAAAAAGTAGGATGTGCATGAAATATTAGCATAAGGTTCATCAACGCAGACAAATATACTATTCCTGACTGCAGAATCTTTTGGCATGTCTTCAACCAACGAGAAAAACAGTTATTTTCACAACATTCTAGACATCAAGATCAAGCAGGAAACTGTTGTCATTAATATTATCTTGTGCTTGAATGACTACCTTTTAGTCGACCAGCTCCATTTTTCAAAGAGGAATAAACAAATACATCTTAGCATATACTATGGTTTGCCTTAATCTGATCCATTTCATGTTGTCGTAAAAGCAAATGGTAATCAGGATAGTCACCTCTTCTTATAGAATAGAAATCTCACGTGAATCATTAAAAGAAAACCAGTTTATTCCCCTCCTAGTGAACATATGAAACAAAAATGATAATTCCTGAATGCAAGTTGCTCCTAAGGGAATAAGAATCTGAAAAGATATATCAGGACAGACTGACTGATGCTATGAGAATACCTATGATCTCCACGTTTTGGTTGTGCACTAGCCAAGGCACCAGTAAAACCCACACCTAGAACTGGTGAACCTGTATAATCAAACAAATTGAAATCACGTCATTTAAATAAAACAACACATATCAAGGAATAAAAAGCTACTTAATAATAAATGGTGAAACTTTGTAATACACATCTAGGTGTAAAATAGTCAGATGACTTTGAATCAAAGTGACCTCACTGTTTTACGACCATGCACACAATCCAATATAAAAATGAGGAAGAAAGATAAAATTAGGGTGCCTCCTTTTTGTGAGAGAGAATATTTATTACATAGAGTAATAATAAACCTATACGGATACACCTAGTTACTTTTTTTTTTGGTACCCCCTTTGGCTTCTCGGTTGTACCTATTGCCTTTATACATCTTCAGTAGCAAGCACAAGTTTCACACACTAGAATGTCATTATAGCTTGTCATAATAGGAAAACCGAAAACCTTCATCATTTATGCATGGCATTCAAATTATTACAAACACATATATCAAATAAATCACTCCTGATTAATCAAGCAGTCATCTAGGATATGAACCGTCTGTTCATTGTTTTCCAATCACATCAATTTGACACTAGAAAGTTTTATCTTTTTAATCGTTCTCTACATGCTTAACTATCAATCAAGTAAAATCGGCCCTAAACTAGTAAGGTTCAGCAAAAGATGCAACATGAGGACTTCCCCTGAGGTTACACACTAGTATTACACTCGCCTAAGCATGCTTAACTTCCGAGTTCTGATGAGATCTTTTGCCTTATTGTTAGTATGTTCACATCCCTAGCATATTTAAACTATTTACCTACCTCCTTTTTGCTTGGAACTGACTATTCTTTGAGCTCACATAGACAGTTTTTTCAAATCTCTCAACTAAACTAGAAAATTTTTAGAAATGTGTGGCCAAATTAGTTTAGCTAAGAGATAAATGTACAAGATAACACCATAAAATCCACAATCAAACACAAAATTCCAATAGATTCAAAATCACTACCTGGTTTAGAAAGCTTTAATGCTCTATTATAAGCCAACAATGCCATTTCCTCCGCCGTTTGCGAACTAGCAGCTTGAGCAGGAACCTGTTCCAGTAAAAAATGAAAAACACAATTTCTTAGCAGTGAAATCGCAATAATTGCAAAATCAATGATTAAACTTGAAAATCAAACTACCTTGCCAAGTAATTGAATCATAGACATTCTGGAATATGTAACCACAGATTCAAGCACAGTGTTCGATGCTCCCGGAACTGACATCAACCACCCCAGCGCCTGTACAAATTCATAACATAAAGTGATGTTAACAGTTAAATTCAGCTAAAACAACAAACTTATCACAAAACAAATCTAGAGACCTGAGAGGCTCCGCCGGAGAGATAAATAACAGCTTGAGTAGGAGACGAATGTATAGCTTCCACAAGAGCTCGGCGGCAACTATCGGTCATCGTCGCCGTCGCCGTCGCCGTCAATGGACGAATACGATCAGTTCGCTAGATTTTTTGTCTACTTTTTCCGTCAAATTGATTGCGTCGAAACGGCGTCGTTGGTTGCACTACCAGAAATTTAGAAAATTACCATAATGTGATTAGCAAAGCTCGTTAATTAATTGCATCACTAAATTATGTCTTAAATTTTTTTTAAAATAAAATAAAATTAAGAATATAAATTACTAGAAAATCAAATTAAAATACTTTATTGCCACATTAGTTACTACTATAACAAACACACCAATATAATTTCACAAATAGGCTATGAAAATAAGCAAATAATACTAGTTAAGTATTGATTTTTCTCTTTTACACACTTTTTAATAAAATCTTAATTAAGAAATGTGTTTTAATATTTTACTCTTATCTATGTTTTAAAGATATAATTTTTTCATTAAATATTGACTATATTTATGTATTATCTACCCTAATTAAAGTGTGTGTCATATTCAAGAACAGTTACTACTTAATATAAATGTGAAGAAAATGCATATGTCATTTGATGAAAAGCACTCGAATCACTTCTGATGATTGATTTGTCAACCCGATCAACCATGCTTTTATCTTAAATTTAAAATGACAGATAACTTAAAATAATTATTATTAGAAATTACGACAAATAATTTGAGCGAGTAATTCAACATGATAATGTTAATATTTCAAATGACGTTTTGGTTGATAATATAATACATCAAAAAAACTATATAATCAATTAATTGAAAACAATTCAATGACTTGAAATTTTAGTCAGTTAGTAAAGATATATTTTAATTAGAAAAATGACTTAGAAATTAGGTCTATTTGACTATTTTCCGTGACTGCTCCTTTAATCACGCTAGATTATGAATTTTGAATAGATCATTTGTGATTATTTGCACGTAGCGTAGAATTATTATGTACAAAGTTTAAGAAATAATTAAATAACATAGAATTTAATAATCAATCTTAATTTTCTTGTAATTTTTTTTTTTTTTTTTGCTTTAACCAAGTGACCTATTAGTGGCTGAGACAGGTAGAGTTGAGGTGGTTCATCTGAACTCCATTCGATAGACAATTACATTAGTTATATATAGTTAAAAAAAAAATCTTATATATATGTATGTATGTTGAACTCTCTTCAATTTTTCATGTGTTTACTTTTTTATATTTTAGACCTTCTTAGTGAAAATCTTGAGTTCATCACTGTCTTCTACCATATAACAACATCTTACTATTGCGACAATTGTATAATACTTCTAACGAACTATTTGATATACTAAGTTTTCACTATTTCTATATTACGTAGAACTTCTAACGAACGGTTTGCTATATTAACTTCCAAAATATTGTCTCATCACATATCAAGTCCTATGTACATCAACTAATTTGGCATTGTTTTGAGAGAATAAAACAATAGTTGATTGATTGATATTATCCAAATTTACTTAGAAATGCTTTTTTTATATTATATAAAATAAAGTGGACGGCATCTATTTCATTTGGGCTATGATTATTATGTAATATTGGGACCAACTTGTATATTTAGAGGCAATTTTAAAAGTAAATAAAAGAAAAACAAAACAAAAATAGGAAGAATTTCTTAGACAAAATTATTGGATCCACATGTACTCTATATTATACTTTTTTACCAATTAACCATAGCAAATTAAAAAAAAAAATGTTCTCTTTTGAGGCTTAGTATTGAGAATACAATCTTTTATATAATAGTAAAACATATCAGGATAATATTCTCACAAAAAAGGTCATATTGTACGCAGCGACGAAACCAAAATTTTCAATAAGCGGGTTCAAAATCTATAAAAATAGACAAATGAAGTAGCCGAAGGGGATTTGACATCTACTATATATACATAAAAAATTATTTTAACCAAGTATAAATAAGATAATTTTCTGCCGAAGGGGTGAACCCCCTTAGTATAAGGTGGCTCCGCCCCTGATTGTACGTAAACTTTATCTTTGTGAGGATTAGAAATATTATTTTTGATAAATTCTCGATTTATTAAAGTGTTAATCACGTAAGACTTTAATTCCGAAATCATCTCAAGACATTTAGAAATCACTTCACCTAAGGCATGAAGAATATTTTTAGGTCAAATAAAGCATGTAGAGTGATTAATCAGTCAGTCAAAGTGCATGCTTTTATAGAAATCTGTTAACTAACTATTATTTAATTTTGCTAATTAACAATAGATTATTTTTAACTCAATTGTCCAACAATATAAAGACAATCCTCACTGTCATATGTAGACACTTTTTTACCAACTTTAAATCTTGACCCTACATCTCTTCTTGTAATTCTAACCCCTCAAAAAACAGAAAACAAAAAAGTGGTCCTCAAGTTTTGTTTATTATTACAAAATTAGCTAGTTTGTACTTTTACCATTTTGTTGATAAGATAATAGAGTTACCCCAAACCTAACTTGTTGTGAGTTGTCATTTCTTTAATTTATGTTTCTTTTCATAAGGTATGGTCCATCACTTGGTACATATTTCCAATTTCTAGAAAAAATAATAATTTATTTTTTGATTTATGTAAAAATAATTGATTAGTATATATATATGTGTATATATATAGAGAGAGAGAAAAGATGAAAGAAGATGTAAAATATATTATAATGAGATTTTAATGACTATACAAATATGTTATTGAACGTTAAAAGACTCTTACTTGGTGGATTAAAATATGTCGTAGATTATAAATCGATGGCTCTCAAAAGCTTCTATTCATAGAATCGAAAACCATTTATTATGGAAGGGAGTGTAATAGTAATATTGATTGTAAAAGAGAGAGAAACAACTAGATGGTGATAATTGTTCATTCTGTTTGATTAGATTGATATATACAAAATTCTTATTATTATTATTTTAATTTAATCAATTAAATTTGACATCTGAATATAAACTCATCACATCATAAAGTTAGAGAAAGGTTTCAAAAACTAGATCATTCATTGATTCTAATTAATTTAGAGTGTAGTTGATTCAATTAGATTTGACGCCTATACTAGCAACTTTAAATTGCCTATCTCAAATCCAATAAATTAAAAGAGAAGAATTATGGTAACTAAAAATCAACATAAATTTTATTAATTCATGATAAATTCTTATAATACAGATTTCATCGGAAGGTATCCATCTAAGCATGCATTACTTCAGTACCCAAAATGTGATTAAAATTTACGTAAAAATAAAAATAATATCGGCGTAATATTTTTCTCATTTTTTTTCCACCTTAAATAGGAAGGTATGAAGGTTATGATTAGAGTAGAAGCTTAACAAATAGTTGAACATCTCTTATTTTTTAACGTGATTAGTCTTGGTGGTAGAGCATCGTGTCTATCATAGTATTAACTCTATTCATATAGTTTCTTGCTTTTGATATCTAAAATCATTTGTTGTCTATTTGTTCCTTTCATAAATGTTTTGAATCATGTTTTACCATAGCGACTTCATACCCAAAAGAACTTTATCGCTGTCTATTATTATTGTTAATGTTCCTTTCATAAATGTTCTAAAGACTCCCTAACAAAAGGAATTATGTATCCAAGAGGACTCAAACACGAGACGTTCGTTAAGGATAAATAAATAGTTATCACTCCATCACAGCTCTCGTTGGTGCAATTGTTGTTATTATCTCAACTGTTTCAAAAAATCTTGTTTTTTCTACATTTACCTTAATGGGTCCTAATATTGTCCCATATATATCCTTATAACCCCACTACATTGATATACTACATTAAAGCTTCTTTTTAGTTCTTTCTTCTGTTTGTTTTTCCCAAAAGTTGAGAAAAACATTAATCTATTTTCCCAACGTCTCTTTATTTTCTTAGCTGAAATCAACTTTACCTTTTCTCACTCTCAAAAGTCTCACCTTTCACACTCTTTTTTCTCTCTTAAGCTCCATTCTTGGTTATCTGGTGTACAAAAGGTAAGGTCTTTGAGACACCCTTTTGCTCATTTTTCATTTTTCAGCTGTCACTGTTCTTGATTTCATCATATTTGTAGATAAAAATGCAATCTTTTTTGTTTTTTTGCATTTTCTTGATTCTGTGTAGTTGTGTTTTTGTTACTTCTTTGAATGATGAAGGAATAGCTCTTTGGTCATTCAAAAAAGGTATTGGACAAGACCCTGAAGGGTCACTTAAAAATTGGAACTTTTCTGATGAAACCCCTTGTTCTTGGAATGGTGTTACATGCAAAGACCTAAAAGTTGTATCTGTTAGTATACCTAAAAAGAAACTCACTGGGTTTCTTTCTTCTAGTCTTGGATCTCTTACTGAGCTTAGACATGTTAATTTGAGAAGTAATTTGTTTTCTGGTAGTTTACCTGTTGAGCTTTTTGAGGTTCAAGGTTTGCAAAGTTTGGTTCTTTATGGGAATTCCTTTTCTGGGGTTATACCTATTGAGGTTGGGAAGCTAAATTATCTTCAAACTTTGGATTTATCACATAATTTCTTGAATGGGTCTGTGCCTATAACATTACTTCAGTGTAAGAGATTGAAGTTTCTTCATTTAAGTCATAATAACTTTACTGGTGTTGTACCTGAGGGGTTTGGGGGTAATTTGTCTGCATTGGAAGAACTTGATCTTGGATTCAACAAATTTGATGGTAAAATTCCAAGTGATTTGGGAAATTTGTCTAATTTGAAAGGGACTGTTGATTTGTCTCATAATATGTTTAGTGGTTCGATTCCGGCTAGTCTTGGTAATCTTCCTGAGAAGGTGTATATTGATTTGACTTATAACAATTTGAGTGGTCCAATTCCACAAAATGGTGCTCTGATTAACAGAGGACCTACTGCTTTTATTGGAAATCCTGAGCTTTGTGGACCTCCGTTGAAAAACCAGTGTTCTGCGCAAAGTGACGCAAGTTCACCGTCCTCGGAACCTTTCTTGCCTAATAACGTACCTCCCTTAGATGGTGCTGGAGGGGATGGGAATGGTAGGGGTCTGAGTAGAGGTGCTGTAATCGCAATAATCGTGGGGGATGTGGTGGGGATTTGTGTTATTGGGTTGTTATTCTCGTATTGTTATTCGAGAATCTGTGGTTGTGGGAGGAAAAAGGATGAATCCGGATTTGGTTTTCATAAGGGGGGAGGGAAAGGAAGGAAAGAGTGTTTATGTTTTAGGAAGGATGAGTCGGAGACGTTATCGGAAAATGTTGAACAATATGATCTAGTGGCACTTGATAATCAAGTGGCATTTGATCTTGATGAACTTCTCAAGGCATCTGCTTTTGTTCTTGGTAAAAGTGGTATCGGCATTGTGTACAAAGTTGTGCTTGAAGACGGACTTAACTTGGCTGTGAGGAGATTAGGCGAGGGTGGTTCGCAGAGATTTAAGGAATTCCAGACGGAGGTCGAAGCAATTGGAAAACTGAGACATCAAAATATCGTGACTCTTCGTGCCTATTATTGGTCTGTCGACGAGAAGCTACTGATATATGACTTCATTCCAAATGGAAACCTTACCACTGCAATTCACGGTACGCTTCAAACTCAGGCTGTTGCCTTCTCGTTTATCCTTTTTTCTTTGATTTCCACAACTGTTTTAAACTTTCGTGATTATTAAGTTGTTAACTTGTCTTTTTGCTTGTGTAATCAATTCTTAGGAAAACCTGGTATGGTGTCATTTACACCGCTTTCGTGGTCCATTCGACTGAAAATAATGAAGGGTACTGCAAAAGGTTTGGTTTATTTACATGAGTACAGTCCCAAGAAATATGTTCATGGTGATCTAAAGCCATCTAATATATTACTTGGACACGACATGGAGCCCAAAATCTCCGACTTTGGACTTGGACGTCTTGCTAATATAGCCGGAGCATCTCCTACGTTGCAATCCAACCACATGACCTCTGAGAAACCACAACAAAGTAAGCAAGGCAGTGCACCATCAGAGTCCGGGACAGTTACATCAACTACAACATCTGGCTCTTGCTACCAAGCTCCCGAAGCATTGAAAGTGGTGAAACCATCACAAAAATGGGACATTTACTCGTATGGAGTGATCTTGCTTGAAATGATCACGGGAAGAACCCCGATTATCCAAGTAGGTTCTACAGAAATGGATCTAGTAAACTGGATTCACTGGTGCATTGAAGAGAAGAAGCCACTTTCGGATGTATTGGACTCATATTTAGCTCAAGATGCTGATAAAGAAGAGGAAATGATCGCGGTTTTGAAGATTGCAATGGCGTGTGTTCACAGCAGCCCGGAGAGGAGACCTTCAATGAGACACATATCTGATGCATTAGAAAGACTGCAAGCTGCCTCTGAATGAACGATCGAAACAGAACCTGAAGGCTTCACATTGCAGTAAGGATCACAGCATCTAACCAATAACTATGGAGCACGATCACTGCTTGGCGCGCGATCATATTGACTAACAGTAGTAATCCTCACTTGTCTGTTTGAATATTGGCGTTCTTGCTCTCTAATTGCAAGGTTTTTTTTGTGTCTATTTGTTGTTTCCTTCTATTGATGAACATAAGTTATTTGTTTTCTTTATTACTACTACTATTCATCTTTTTGTGTCACAAATGAGTTTATGTAAATAAAAATGATTGTCAAAATAATAAATAAGATAGGTGTAAGCACTAACTATATGTCTGGTGTGAGTCTGCAAGTGTTGGTACTATTTTTGTCAATATTCTTTGTCAGTAAATGAAATTCTTTTAACAAAAAGATATTAATGTCTTGTAGTACTACTAATAAATGCATTTTGTGACAGCTGCATGATTTTGTCATCTACCCTTATCTCAGTTTTACAGTTATTGGTTGTTTGTTTATGGTAACTTTGAACACTGAGATGCACTGAACGATACGTAGAATACGTAAATTATCATGTAGGACGCATATAGGATGCATATGTTACTTATTAACTTAATATAAATTTGTGCACATTCAAAGTTGAACGCATATAGGATGCATATGTTACTTGTTAACTTAATATAAATTTGTGCACATTCAAAATTGAACGGTATCTAAATGCAAGTTGAGGTCAAGTTAAAGGGTAATTATGGTGCATAAAGCTTTCTGCCATATGCATGGAGTTTAAGGAAAGATTCACCACATTGAATCTTATGTACACAGTTTTATCTTACATTTCTGTAAAAGGTTTCCCCAGCTTGAAAACGTAACATCCAAATCACATGATGTCAACTTTAAACGTTACGCTGCAGGTTGCAAGCCAAGCTCACAAGTCTTAACTTCTATTATGATGATAGTGTACAAATATTTACGTTATCAAATTACCTAAAAGATAATTACAAATAATAATCGTTTGTTTAAAAATGAGGTTAGTAACCTAGAAGAGCACATGAATGAGCTTGTCTTGCATAATATTGACTGTATAAATAATATTTACGCTATCAAATAATCCAAAAGATAATTGTTCATAAATTTTTTAATCAACAACATAAAAAAAGACATAAATGAAATTATTATTTTGATGCATGCACCTAGGATGCCATCTAAAAATGTTTCTTGAATTGAAGGAAAAAAGAGGCTAAATTTAATCATGAGAATAAAATGCAAATTAATTATTGCAAATAAAAACTTGTGGACCTTTTTTCAGATTACTTTTTAGTACATTTATTTCTGTATAAAAAATAAATCTGTTTGATTATTGATCTTTTTCCTTTCTAGTTTCATCAAACAATTTTATTGATTCTTGATTGTGTCATACTACCAATCTCTTAAAGGAGCATGTTTGATATGAAAAGTTTTCAATAGCTAGTATATCTCAAAAACTTTCTCCGTCTCAATTTATTTGTCTTAATTTTATTTATAGTCCGTGTAAAAAAGTGTCTTTTTCATTTTTGAGCAATTCTTGAATTCTAACTTTCTACGTGACATGTTTAATACCATAAGAGTAAAAAACATTTTAATACATTCTACATATTTTTAGTTGAGACCACAAGATTCAAAAATCTTCTTTATTTTCTTAAATTTTATGTCAAGTCAAAACCAAGCAAATAAATTAAAACGAAGGAAATAATATACATTTGCCTTCTTGGTTGTAACATCATTGTTTAGATAACATCATTGTATAGAATTTAGAGTTAATGAGTTCAGAATTATATATCTATAAAGTTTTTTATGTTTTTTTTTTCGTGCACACACATATATTGAAAAAGATCAGTGTGGTCGTCACACACATGTTGTCATTTTAAACAAGATCCAACAACGTCAGATGTGACGCTCATGATGAAGGGCTGACCAATGAAGGCGAGTCACAAAAAAGAAGGACTGACAGGTTCTAGGTTGACAATCTTTCGAAAAAAGTATGCACATAATATATGGGAGAGAAAAACAAAGAATTTTATAACTAAACATAACACCAGTTATATGATACATACGTTTTTAGGTTCGATGATAATGTAACCCTATGGGACAAATTTAAATTATGTTTACGAAGATAGACCTCTAAATATTTTTCAAATATAAATTATTCATATTCCATACAATGATCAACTTCTTGGTGATGACTATAAAGCTAGCTATAGTCCATAGAGCACATGAACTTTGGCCAAAAGACAATAATGTGTTACAGGTAGATTGAAACTTATTGACATTTAGTAGGTAGCTATGCATAGAGACATAAAAGTATGGCAGCTTTTAGAAGTAATAGTATTCTTAGTGTGTGTTTGGTATGGAGAAAAATATATATATTTTTTCATGTTGATTGGTCAATTTTTTTAGAAAATATTTACTTTTAAGATAACAAGATGATCTTAGAAATGAGAAAATGATTTTTTTGTTAAAGGTAGAAAAACAAATTTCATAATAAGTAACATTTCATATTGATTATCTCATCTCAATCACCAACCCCCCACCCCCTCACCCCCACCCCATCGCCCTAGTAGCGTAGCTATATAGATTGAAGGATTGTTAGTCGAACACCTTTTGTTGGAAAGTTATATATATACATTAAAATCTTGAACATTTTTATCGAAATTCTTAGCTTCACTATTATATAAACCCCACACCCATACCCATTAGCTCGACCTCAACTGTCAATCCCATAATATTTGCCTAGATTATAAATGTAAAATTGTTTTTGAGACAATATTTTTTATTTGCTTATCAAATATTAAAAAATAAGTGAAAAAACACCTTTTTTTATGAAAAATATTTTCCAACTACCAAACACACCCTTAATGACTATATATGAAAATGCAAAAATAAAATAAAATCTAAAGGGTTTTTATTTGGATATGGTTGGTCTTTTTAATTAGTTGAAACTTTATGGCTGTACACCTTTAAATAAATTTTATCTTTTTTTGTGTGTGTGTATAAAGCTTGACATATTCTTGGTCTTAGTTTCTTTTTACTTTACTTGCATAATATTTGACTTTTTAAAATAAAACTTTATTGTCGGAATGTAATAATAATTGCGCCATTCATGCCAACTACAATGGGAGAATTTTAGTATACCTACTTGAAAGATTAATTCAATAACATAAATAATAATTTTGTACATGATAATAATAAACAAAAACAAATAATCGTTAAAATTATCAAGAAAATCATCAAAAGGTTAACTTTGTCTTTCTTGAAAATAAAATTTTCATCTATCATAATTATTGATCGATTTACCATTCAATTAATCATGTGTTATCGTTAAGCTTGTACTGTAATATAATTTTATAAATAGTCAAATAAAACATCTTTTATGCATGAAGGGGTCAATAACATATAGTTTAATTGATTAAAGGTTAGAATAAAAGTTGAATTTTACCAATATTTTTTCCAACATATAGTTTTAACCAATAAAAAGAAGCATTAAAAAATTGATCTCGTGTATAATTAATTAGGATCAATCAACAACTTTTTTCCCAATATTTTAGAATTTTAATATTCCTAGTCAAGAATAGTAGATACGATTCACCAAATAATTACATTAAGAATTTTGTTAATTTTTTGGCAGATGAAGTAATCATTTTTAATAGGGATAAGGGTCTGAAAAATATCTCAACTTTGGTCGAATTTGTTGTTGCGATACTAAACTTTCATGAGGACCTATTACTTCCCTAGACTATTTAATACTGTATTTTAAACATATATATTTGCCCACGTGGACATAAAAAATAATGCAAAATTATAAATAGTAATGTGTCCACGTGGGCACATATATACCTTTAAAATACACTATTAAATAGTTCAGGGGGGTAAAAAATACGGTATTAAATAGTCTAGGGAGGTAATAAGTCCTTATGAAAGTTTAGTATCGCAATAACAAATCCGACCAAAGTTGAGATATTTTGGAGACCCTTATCCCTTTTTAATACATAAATATTGGGTCGGTATCAGATATCCATCATTATTGGGGGTTTGATTAATCCAAATTGAGCCAAGTAAGACTCACTAAAGAGGAATATCTTACCTATTAGGATATTTCCATACTCATAACTCAAATCAGAGACTTCTGATTAAAGATGGGACATTATAACCATCCACACCCTCGGCGACAAATAGAAAATGTTAGTATTCTATTTAATGATGGATTATCGAAGAATTATAATTTTTTTGTTAGTTACGATCTATTTAGCTACAGATTAGTAACACAATCACTCACTCCATAGTTTGATAGAGTCCTGTTCTACATGTCAATATCGACAACAATGAAATTTATAGTAAAAGAAAATTTTGACTTTAAAATCGTGTATTTCAGATATTTTTTTTCTTTGTTTGACTATCTTTGCATGAAGCAACACATGGTTACGATTCTATTACATGTCTTTTTCATTCTGTCGAAAATCAATTTCACTATATAAATACTTATGACCTCCTCCTTTATGTCTCGCGGTAATGATTCTTTTGTAGTTAAAAAGAAGAGTAGATGTCACCATACTTTGATATATAGTAGTGGAAAGTCCACAAATAATGGGCCATATTCAAATTGGGAAAGTGTCCCCTCAAGTGACTTCAATTGCTATATTTTTCTTGTATTAGAAAATTAGGGCAACAAATTAAAGAATCAATCAAAGACTTGGATATGTTACAGCTTGCTTCTCATGGGCATTGTCCTTTGTTGTTACTCCTTTAATACACAATATTAGCTAGCTAGCTAGCTTTCATAGTTAAAATTATATACATAATTCATTCATCATTGTTGACTTAATGATTGTAAATGTACATTTTTCTTTTAGTACAAATAGTTCTTAGCATCCTAGTGATAAGGGATAAGAGACAAGTACCCCTAGATTATGATCGAAATCTCAGAGACACACCTTAACTAATCTAAGGTCCTATTACCCCCTTTAACTCATTTTTCGTGTAATTTTGTACACCTTTTGGTTTACGTGGCACACTCCGTGACTCCACTTAGGTGAGGCGCGTGAGAGATGTTTGGAGGCCACGTTAGGCCAAAAGGGTATATAAAATTACAAAAAAAAAAAGTTCAGGGGATAATAGGACCTTAGTTTAGTTAAGATGTGTCTCTAGAATTTCGGTCATAGTCTAGGGGGGTACTTGTGCCTTATCCCCTAGTGATAATAATGTATTAGCCATCAACCATGTGGATTGTGGTGAGATGATAGTGATCACTTTATCTTCAATTAAAGATTTCGGGGTTGAGCTCTTAGAAATGAACAAATTATGTTGGGATTATTGCCC
>NC_064287.1:51485100-51491300 GCF_019186545.1 Solanum stenotomum | reverse complement strand
CCCCCCCCCCCCCCCCCCCCCCCAGAAATCATGTGCATTACAATGAACAATATGAATTTAGTCAGGCTCAAATACAAGTACCAAATTAGCATGGTGTATTGTAGTGCAATGGTTGAGATCACTTCATCTTTAACTAAAGATCTCGAGTTTGAGCTCCTGAAAATGAAAAACTTTTGTTGGGATGACTGTCCTCTAGAAATGAGCATTACAAAGCGTAAATCTGAATTTAGTCGGACTCCAACATGAATACTGAATATCGAGTGTGAAAATAATAAATAAATCTTAGCCCATGCCTTTTTCTTTTCTTTTCTTTCCTTTTAAATGTCTAAAGTTCATTTAGTTTTAGTTGTCTTTGTGGTTGGATCATGGACAGGCAAGAATATAAAGGTGAAAGGTCTTTTTCATTAATTAAAGGATCCTACAATACTAACATATTGCATCAAAAAGTAAAATTAGGATTTTAAGTTTTATAGATATTGAATTTTAGAAAAATACAATTTATTGGTCTTGTGATAATTTAATCATACACGTTAGAAATCTTACCCTTGCATTCTCTGTAATCGAATTTGTAAGCAAAACTTTAGTTTTACCCTTGCATATAACATGTATGGCCTAAAGGCTAAAACCAAATCTTAATAATAGGAAGTTTAAAAAATTATTCACTAAAACTTGTTCATGTTTGTTTAGATTTTTGTCATTTTACACGCACTTTCACTATTCATCTCATCATCAGAAAAGGTATCGAGTAACTAGACTTTTTACAAATCCTTTTTTCGTTTCTGGATAGGGTAAGCTAGGAAAGCCCAATCTTATGGGTTGGCCCAATATCGATCCAATCACCCCAATGCCTTTATTTGGTTTACAAGCCCGCTATTAAGTTCGATCTCGCCAGCTATAGATAGTTGTGAAATAAATATTTTGGTTTACGATAAAGTTATTTTAAAAAAATTCCTATCATCTTATAATCTTCAAATTTAATCAGGTTTAATGGACAAATATTTTGAAGTGAAAAGAAAAACATTGATCTATTTAAGATGTAGAAATTAACAATTAACTCTTAATACAATACCACATAAGCTATATATTACGTACCATGGACCTAATTAATATGGTCACTCAATTAATAGAAATATTAATACAACTAAAATAAGTCAGAAATTATCAAATAGAACTTAGTAAAAGATGATCAATTGGAGAAGAATGCTTCATCTTTCTTCATAATTCTTAGCCTCTTCACTCGATCTACGAATTCACTGTATAAATAATAAGAATTTAAGTTTTATACATTAACGATACCAAAAATATTTAAATAATCAAGTTAGTTATAAAGTAAGATGAATCTATATGATGATAACATTAATTGGAACTTTATAAAATGATAACAAACCTGTTATCACATGTTAAGTCATGTAAACTCAAGAAAAGGGGTTTAATTTAATTCCTTTACCCAAAAAAAAAAATATTTTACAAAAATACTTTTCACGAATCGTTTTGGATTAATCATCTAGACCTAGTTCAAATAGTTCAATTTTTAAATTTCATAGAATAAAGCACACAACAAAATAGACAAATGAATGAATCATTAGTTCAGTTGAACTTAAACCAATCAGGCAAATTATATTTTCATAGGTTAATTTTATCGTCCAATCATTAGTTCGATTGAACTTGGACCGATCAAGCAAATCATATTTGCATAGGTTAATTTTATCGTCCCTACCTACCTACATGTATTAATAATATCAAAAAGTACTTAATGATTAAAAAAAATACTCACTTCCATGGAACATCACCAACAATCCTCCATTGGTCATTCCTGTCTTTGTAAAATAATGAAAACTCTGAACCATCTTGGAATAGCCTTAGCCCATCCATACTTTGTTTTCCTTTATACCATTTATAAATAAAAGAAAAAAATTATGAGGTAATTAAACATATTATTTAAAAAAACGAATAAAAAATAAAACTTGGTAAGAGTTGGATGAGTTAGGCTATGACCAAACTCAATCTAGATCTATCTCAACCCAATAATGTTTGGGTTGGGGGTGGTCATTAGTTCACTTGCTCATTCATTAATTCAATTTTGACCTGGTCAAATTCAGCGTAATCTGCTTATTTGACACCCCTACCTACCTACCTACTTACCTACCACTGCATTTAAAATGGCCTAATAATAGTGTAATAATAAATGATAATTTTGATATTTTGGAACATACCAAACATGTCTTCAAGTTGTATTGCAAGACTAGGATAGCTTGAATGTTCAAGAATGCAAATTTTCCTTCCAACAATAACACCATCCATATTAACTTTCACATATTCCCATCTCTCTTTGCTTTGAATTCCTTCACTTTCATCATCATAATTATTAATTTCCATAAAATTTGTAGGATATTCACTTCTTGAATTTTTGTTTAATTGTGGATGCAAATGTTGCCAATCTATCAACTCATCATAGCCACCTGCATGAATTAGTACTTAACAATTAAGTCCTAAGTTGCTCAGATTCTCCAGAAATGTTGCCACATCCGTGTCGAATCCTTCAAAAATGAACTATTTTTGAAGAGTCTGACACATACCTGATGACATTTTTGAAGAGTCCGAACAACATAGATTAAGTCCATTAAGTATTAGTTTCACTAATAATATCAACGAATTTTGACATAGCACTTTTGACTTCCTAAAAGCTTAGTCAAACGAACTTTAAACTTGTCATATCACTTCTATGACTATAAAAACATGCCATTAATTCAAAAAAAAAATCCAAAATTTAATTATTCTCAAATAAAATTATACTCATGAATCTTATAACTTCTTATTAGTATACAATGATTAAGGTTAAGACTCGGGGATGTTCCATCCTTAACCAGAGTCTCGAGGTATGAAAAAATCTGATATAAGGAGTGCTTCTCTCTTAAATAGGTCTTATACAACGCAAATCTGAATAAGTCGAACCGTAATACAGATATGAGATACCAAACACCGAGTGAAACCAAAAAATAGATTGAAGAAAAAACTTTAGAAATAAAAGATGGAAACACAAACATACCATGAGTAGATGGATAATAAGCCTCAGGCTGCAAAGCTCTAAGACTTAGTCCCAAATCAATAAAATTACCATTCTCCTTATTATTGGTTTGATAATAAACAGAAGGAAGAGTTGTTGCATGGTTTAGAAGATATTTAGAAGAATTTGAATCCATATTTGACTCTTTCACAAAATAAATATTTTGCTATGTCAATGTAGAGATAAATAGAAGCAAGATATATGATTGAAATAAATTAAAGAGACATATAAGCTCTATATAGTAGTATTGGTTGTTTAGTGGTGTATTCAGAATTTAGACGTTTGAGACTAAAATAAGTTTGGACTTATTATATATATGCAAGTAAATTTTTTTGAGAGGGGAGTCTTGAAGTAATGGTAATAAAGTTATCAGTTATGCATGTCATGAGTTCAAGCGATTAAATCAATTGTTGATGTTTGCGTCTGGATAGACTGTCTACATCACACTTTATTGGGGTGCATGCAACTAGCCTTTTCGATAACCTTGTGTGAACGTATTATATTTCGTGCACCAAAATATCCCTTTTTATGTGCGTACAATTCGAAGGAAAAATAATAAAGTAATGAATCCAGTTGAAGTCACGTAACACGTCCCATTCTCCCTTGTACTTTTCATGTCCATGCAAAACAAAACACACTTCTCGCAAGAATAGAAAGAAATCTAGCTATATGCTTGAAACAAAGAGACATATAATTAAGCTCTATATATTATATTATATAGTATAGTACTGTTCAGTGATAAATTCAAAATTTAAATATATCGGATTCAAAATTAGTTTATACCTTTTATATATATTCATTATTTTCATATATATACATGTACAGTTTGAGAAAGGAATAATATTTGAAGCAACAATATAGAATTATTGCTTGCGTCAAAGTAGACTGTATACGATGTCATATCCCTTCCCTGGACTCATGTTTCGTATTCTGAGCTATCCCTTTTATACGTGTATAATTTACGCAAAAAAATAATAAATCTAGTTGAACTCATAGAACGCATACTACTATATAGTATTTTTCATGTCCATGCAAAACAAAACACACTTGTTGCAAGAAAAGAAATGAATCTATCTAGGTTAAGAAAAATGCAAACATGATATTTCCCATAATCAATCATTGTAGTGTTAGTTAATTTTGTAATTTTTAATTTTCTGACATTTATAACATGGAAAATTTCAATGGATAACAGAAAAAAAAAACAAGATATGGGCACAAAAAATCCAACAAAAGTAGGGTTCATATGTTGTATAGTACTTCCAACACTACAAAGATCTTTGCAATATGTTAAATTTTAGTGTCTACCGAGACGGATTTAAAATTTAAATTGTTTGTATTCAGATCGTCGCTAAATTTATTGATCAGTGGTGAAATCATCTTTTCCATTGTTCATCAAAAAATTATACTTGTAGATATAAGTCGATTCATTGTTTGGACGTGTGTGTATACATATTTGAGGGATTACGAATTAAAATTTTAAATTATTGTATTCAAATTGCCGTTGAACCTATTGATCAGTGGTGAAATCATCATTTTCATTATTCATCGAATATTTATACTTTGTAGATATAAGTCAATTTATTTTCTTGATGTGTGTCTTCACGTATATAAAAATATTCTTGACTTACTGATTATGTTTTTACTTTTTTATATTATGAATCTTCTTAGTAAAAATTATAGTTTCTCCACTCATATTATATACTGTTTAAATTACTAGATTCAAAATTTAATAGTTATAGTCAATTTTTTGATAATTAAATTTATCGAATGGTCTTTTGAGTGTTAAATTTTTGACACATCTGACACACTAAATACATATGTATGTCTATGGCTCAACAGGGCCTACAAACATCATCATAATTGACTCAGATATTATGCAAAATTTCAGAAAAGGATAAACAAAATCAATTAATTCCAGAAATCATCTGACTTTGGATTTTAATTTTCTCATTATATATATATATATTCTTCCTTTTAATCCTTGTTATTTTCTTCTTATCTTGTGAATCCCAACCCATATTGTATGACCATTGATTTAGTGACACGTCATGAATGTGTGTACATGACCGAAGCTACATATTCAGATAAGATCAGTTGAACTCAGTAAGCAAAAAGGTTTACAAAATTATAAAAAAAAAATGAGTTTATGGAATAATAGGACCTTAGTTTAGTTAAGATGTGTCTTTGAGATTTGATTTATAGTCTAGAGAGGTACTTCTATCTTTTTCCTTTTATAATGTGACAGTGTTTACTTTTGAACAAAATGTCATCTGTCAATTCATGTCCATAATTTATTTGATCTGTTATCTTGTTTCTAATTTACTTTTTTGTGTGTCAAATCTTGATGGATAAACTAATAACCGAACCGATAATGATCAATAAGCGTTAAACTAATAATCGATAAGTCAATATCTTAATGGTTATGTAATAATTTTGCATATTTAACAGACTGATAACTACTAAACTTCGTCAAAATTAAACCGAACCAATCAATACGAAGTTCTACTCCTCAAATCTTATTGTGAAATTATGTTGTTCTTAATTATTATTTTATCTCAAATTAAGTAATTTAGGTATTATCCTTTAATGTGCTAGCAAAACAAAAATTTCTATCGATCATGACTATTTATTTTTGTCAAAGACCAAATGGCCCCTAATATGTTTGTTTGTTTTTTCTGTATTATTACTATATATTAGAAGAGTCTAGGATTACTATCATTGTACCAATAAAATCATGACAAATGTCCAATACTTACTATATAAAATATATAAGTGGGCCCCACCTCCTTCCACTTAAATAATATTTTTCAACCTTATCATGGTAAAAGTTGAATTTATTATCCTTTTCATTTAATTTTATATGATATTATTTTTTCTATAAAATCATTATATATGTTTTAATAATTTAAATTTCAAAAACATTATAATTTAACTTTAAAGATTTTATTTTATCAAAATCTTGTACATTGAAATATATAGTTATGAATTTAAAATATTTTTAAAATCATATAAAAATTTCAATAACTTCTCAAATTCCATAATATAACACTTAAATACTACATATTATATATTAATTACTATACTATAAATGACTTAAATACTCCATATTATCTATTACAATAATTAACAATTATTT
>NC_064287.1:51472610-51484079 GCF_019186545.1 Solanum stenotomum | reverse complement strand
TTTTTAGATGGAAATTATTTGGTTCCTGACCCTGAACCAATTGTGATGGGAGAACCTTGTTGGCTTGATGCATACATGTTAAATAAACTCATCTCATACGAAATTTTATTTGAGAGATTTGTTCTCATAATCATTGGTCTAGCTATAATTGGAGGCATACAATTTCTGCTAAACCAACCAACATTATCAACATAATTTTATAGTTTGGAACTGTGCTCTTAATTTAACAATTCGAGCAAACAACCTTACAGAAACCAATTTGTAAGTTGACATATATAAATGCACATGTGACCATACCATAGATGCATCTATTAAATAGTAATAGTGAACGGTCCACATGGCAAGTGAACGGGCCCATATTCACCTTTCTATATGTTCCAAATAATTTCAGGGGATACAATCCCAATCTTAGTTGATACAATAATCATTTTATCATGAGAACAAGCAACACAATAGAATTCTTGAAGAATCTTTTATTTCTTCAAACATATAGTCACATGAATTCTCAATTTCTTTTGCATCACATTTGAATCGGAATGGCCAACCGATTATGCCAACTGATATTTATTCTAGTAAACTTCTAGTTTACTTTTGCATGTGATTCCTTCATCATACCCATATTTTTATTCAGCAAACAAGAGAAAAACGGGCAACCTTTTATGTAAATATTCATAACCCACTTTGATTGTAGTAATTTAAAGATATTTAATCTTTCAATAATTTACAGTCTCAATATAACAATATTTCTTTTCAATTCCTCTGAAACTTACAAAGTTTCTTTTGAGACTTACTACAACCTCAATATTATGAACTATTTCATTTTCTGGATAGTAACAAATTAGTCCTTCCGAAACTTTCAATTAATTTTGTGTAATGCCAAAAATTTCACAACACCATTCTTATGGTGACCATCTCCTTCAAAGAGAAAATTATTATTATTGTCATGATTAAAATTATTACTGCAAGACTTATTTCTTGATAACCAATGACAAATTTGTGTTGCCACACAATAACATTTATTTTGGTCATCACCATAACCTTTATAGAAAAGAATTATTTCTTTCTTTTTGTCCTCCAATAGTTCATAATAAAACATTCCACAATATTTGTGTAGTACTCAAAGTATATGACCAAAATGACCATTTATGTCAAAATATATATTTTCTTTCAATATCTCAAACCTCCCGTAGAGGTGAGATGTGGCAATTATCCAACCATACATGAACATGTCCTTATCCATATGAACACAAGTCACATTCTCTTCAAGAAATGAACATAACCATTTTGTACATGTTCCATAAGTTTTTATTAGAAACTCATTGTCATGCTTTGGCATTATCAAATTTATGTGACTCACCTCAACATCACTTTAAGGGGTCAAATGTACCAAATGTACTACCACTTTGTATTCATTTATTTTGATGGAGGATTTACAAAACTTTTCAAATTGGCTTGCATCAACAACAATGTGCCCAATATCTTTTCATACCACTTTGATGGATAAAAATTACATTCACATTTGAAGGACCATCTTAATAAACAATGTGCCCAATAACCTTTCATACCACAATGATGACCATTAACATTTTACCACACCCATATTCATACATTCAACCACTTGTCATTTTTCAGACATAATATGCACTGCTACCACATTCACATTAGAGAATGGAACAAAATAATTGGGCAAATTTCATGACTTTCAGTCAAAAGTATATAACTTTAGGTTAGTCATCATCATATCATCATTATAGTGCATTAGGACTTAAACCCAATGTCTTACCCATATAAAGACGCCTTTGGTCATAAATCAATGGGACTTGAACCCAACTTCTTACTATCATGGAGCACCGAGACTTTACTCGATGTCTTACCCACTCGGTGCAGTGAAACTTGAATTCACCGTCTTACCCTCAATCAATGTATTAATAAACCAAATGCATTACCAAAAAATAAATATTGAATACCATAAATATAATCTGAATTTGACTTAAAATTGAGTTATAATGAACAAAACTAATTAATTAGAACAACATGTTGGAATCATGTAAAAGTCCCAAGTTAAAATGAATTAAAACCTTTTAACATTCCTTCTCAATATTGTTACGAAGATTTAATATAATTTACTAACCATTTTAAAATAACCACAAAACAAACTTTGTTAGTACAAATAATATTAATAACTCAACAAGTAAATGTTTAGATAAAGAAAAATAAAGAGGTACAAAAGTAACCAATAATAATAATCCAATCAATATGTATATGCCACATAACTCAATAACTTATCTTTTAATAAAACAAGATCATAAAGAACAATTTCTTTACGGATTTTTAACTTACAAAACTAATTTTACTATTTAAATATATAAGTGATCAAATTAAAAGTTTGCTCAAAGTAAAAGCAACTTGCTGGACTCATATGATTTTGAGATGGTAAGAAAACTAATGATGCATAATCAAAAGTAAAATATAAAATAAGTTTCACATGCAAAAGAAAGTATATAGATGGAAAAAGAAATGCACATTAACAATTATATTAATCATTCACCTTGTTCACAAGTAAAATATAAAATAGATTCCACAATAATTTACCTTGTTTCCGAGAGAAAAATAAACACAATTAATTTACCTTCTTTTATTTACTTTGCTTCAATCCTGCAATGGTAGAACAATATTCGTGCTGATAACGTGTTGTAAAACTAAAGTAAAACAAGACAAGAAATATAAAAGATGATAGCAATAGAAATAGTAAAACAAGAGATGAGAGCTTTTCTTATTATTCCAAGTCTTCAAGTGTATACAATATGAACCCTTGCCTCTATTTATAGTGTAACATAGAGGCATACAAAAGGTTAGTCATAAACATGACATTAATATGAATATAATGGAGGAGGTTATGAAAGTGAAAGGTTACAAGAATAATGGTGTTATAAAGTTGGAGGTTATGGAGGTTATGATTATCTTCATAATGGAGGAAAGTAATGAAGATAATGGGTGAGAGTAACTTCTTGGTGTAGTGGACATCCATACTATAATATTTTATGACAAAATCAGTAATTTCTTCATTTAAAGTTCAGCAGCTACTGCAGCTTTCCATTTCTTAAAGAGAACCACCTTTTCAATTTTTCATCCAAAAATTATCAATTTATTTTTCTAATGTACATGCATATATTAAATATTTGTTATTCCTAGCTTCTTTGTATATATATTTTTTTGGTGAATTCTAAATCCTCTTAACGAAAAATTATAACTTGGTCACTTATGTTACACAATTTGAATTAATTAAATAAAACCGTGAACACTTGAAATATCACTAACATGCAATTATCTGATATTTTTTAACTAAAACTGCTAAACTCATACATTCAAAATAATAATAAAACGATTTTTCCTAACAGAAAATTAAGCTGGACATGAAATCTCACTGCTCCAATGACATGAGATTTGTGTTGGGTTATGAAGGTGATTAGAATGTCATGCGAAAGCTTACAATTGCAAATCATATGATAATAAATTAGATGACAAAAACTTAACTAGAAACATAATATTATTATATGAAAAACTAATATAAAAGAAAATACTAAAACTGTTGAAAGAATAAATTTCCCCATAAACTAAAATCTCTAAACGATTACATTGTGAATTTTATTGTATTCTGCTATGAAAATAGGGATATTCAATTTATAGATCTCCAAATTTTTCCTCTAAGCAAAGAATAAACCAAATATGAAAGAAAATTATATTTTTCTTTTAGAAAAATTCAAACATTTATGATTATACTTTGAATTTCTTTTAAGGAAAAAATAAATTTCAAATAAAATAAGAAAATCAGGAAAAAACCCTAACAATTTGGACTGCGGCTATAGTGAATAGTGAAATTTTCCTTCATCTCAATTTTTCATCTCTGTCAAAAAAATGCAATGCCAACTTGCCATCGTTGTCGAAAGAATTTTCGTAATAATGTCGGATTAGTAAACCACAATTGGACTGTCCACCAAAACTGGCATTTTGCGTGTGGGAGATGTTATTCTAGGTATCAAACGGCAGTGGCATTGCACCATCACCGTTGTCATTGTCGATAGTTTTATTTTCCGTTGTTACTTAGTTTTTGACTCTTCTTCTTTTCTATCTCACAATCATGGTCGATAGTTTTATTTTCCCTTGTTTTTCCTTCTTCTTTTCTATCTCACAATCGTCGTCGATAATTTTGTTTTCCGTTGTTACTTAGTTTTAAGTTCTTCTTTTCCTTCTTCTAATCTATCTTACAATCGCCGTCGATAGTTTTGTTTTTCGCTGTTACTTAGTCTTCGATTCTTCATATTCTTCTTCTAATCTATCTCACAATCGCCGTCGATAGTTTTGTTTTCCGTTGTTACTTAGTTTTCGGTTCTTCTTTTCCTTCTTCTTTTCTATCTCACAATCGCCGTCGATAGTTTTGTTTTTCGTTGTTATTTAGTTTTCGGTTCTTCTTTTCTATCTCACAATCGTCGTCGATAGTATTGTTTTCCGTTGTTACTTAGTCTTCGGTTCTTTTTTTCCTTTTTCTTTTCTATCTCACAATCGCCGTCGTTAGTTTTGTTTTACGTTGTTACTTAGTCTTCGATCCTTCTTTTCCTTCTTCTTTCCTATCTCACAATCACCATCGATAGTTTTGTTTTCCGTTGTTACTTAGTTTTTGGTTCTTCTTTTCCTTCTTCTTTTCTATCTCACAATCGTCGTCAATGGTTTTGTTTTCCGTTGTCCTTCGGTTCTTGTTTTCCTTCTTCTTCTCTATCTCACAATCTTCGTCGATAGTTTCGTTTTCCGTTGTTGCTTAGTTTTTGGTTCTTCTTCTTTTCTATCTCACAATCGTCGTCGATAGTTTTGTTTTTCGTTGTTACTTAGTTTTCGTTCTTCTTTTTCTTCTTCTTTTCTATCTCACAATCGTCGTCGACAGTTTTAGTTTTTGTTGTTACTTAGATCCTTTTTATTGCTTCGCTTTACTTTCATAAGCGGTCATACTTTAAGAATATTTACAAAGACCGTACTGCTCGTGAAACATTATAGTACCATGTGATGTGCAGTGAAATAGTAAATTCACAATTACAAGAAAATTTTAATATAAGATGAACCAATTATATGAGTGTTGAGTAATTTCCCTAGATAGTCACCTATGTTTGAAAAATTATCTAGTAATATCACTTATGTTTGTTTTAGGACTACAATATCATCCAACTTTGCTTATTTTCTCAAACTATACATGACACATAACAACATTGTCATGTCATTTTTTAATTAAAAAATGAACTTTTTAAAACAACTCTTGTGTTATATTCAGTAAAAAACGTGAAAAAAAATTCTTGATTATTTATCATTTTTAGTTTTTTACTTTAGCATATTAAGAGATAAAGACATTTTTTATTCTATTATTACATTTAACATTAAATATTTTTCTAAAATCATTTCTCAATTCATTCATTCATTAATTTGTTAAAGAATTTGCAAAGTGCACACTTTTAATGGAATGTCATATAATATTATTCTTTTTTTAATACTGTTTTTTTTAATAAAAAAATTGAGAAATTTAGTTTCTACTCCTTTAGTCCATCTTTACATTTTTACTTGTTTAGTATGAATTTGACATATCTCTTAAGGAATAATAAAGATAATTTTACAATATCATCTTTGAAAAAAATAAATTTTATATTTTAAAAAATGCATTGGCAAATGACTATAATTAATAATAACAGTGAATTAGGAATTAAGTAATAAGTTATCACTTGATTTTCTAAAATAAACAAGTAACAAATGAATAATTATTTATAATGTAATGAATAAATAAAAATGGACAAAGGGAATAGTGGCTAGAAAAAAATCCGTAAAAGGAGTTAGTTGATATAATACTTTTGATTTTTTTATCAGTACGTGAAAATTGTTATCTAACGTCACTTTTTTTTCTTTTTTTCGTTCACTTTTACTTGTTTTTAATGTTCACCTTGCGCATTCTATAAGAACTTAAAGAATGAATGATTGGAAAAATGATTTCGAATAAATAATTAGTGTTAATCATAATAACAGAAAATAAATATCAGTTTGTTTAAAAATGTTCACTTTGTGTTATGTAATTATTTTTTTACCGAGTACATCATATGGGTTGATTTAAAAGTTTTTTTTTTTAATTATTAGTAAAAAGAGAATAATATGACATGACATTCATTAGGAGAGAGAAAGATTTATTTTTTTGTGTGAGAAGTATATTTTGAGGAAAATATGCAAAGTTAGGTGATATTGTAGTCCTAAAACAAACAAAAGTGATATTATTGCGTAATTTCCCAAACATGGGTGACTATTTGGGGAAATTACTCTATGGGTGTTATATTAAACTTACGGCCCGTTTGACCATGCGATATGGTATCATGATATGATATCATAATATGGAATTATGAGATGAAATTGAAGTTTTGTTTGGACATGCGATATGAAATTTTTGTCTTGTATATTTTCTCATAAACATAAGAATCCCATAAGTTGTAAAACTATTAAAATAGCCCCAATTGTTTATTTAATCTTACCAAATAAATAAAAATTTATAAAAATTGCATAATAAATTATTACAAAGCTCTTTGTTCTCAATTTAAGTAATTGTTTCATCTAACTTTAATTCAATAAAAAAATTGAACATTAATTGTAATGTATTAGTCTTTAATATAATCCTCCTACATAGTATGGACAATTTCCTCACGTTGAACTTGCATTTCTCGATCATGTGACCGAGAAGACGAACCAACATTGTTACTTTGAGTTGTAATAAATATAAAACGGTAGAAGTGATAAATTAGGTTTTGGACTAAATGAAGAGAACAAATTTATTACTCAGCAATCGGTTGGTGTGAGTTAAAGTGACTATATGTAGTGAGAATAATAAATTTTTTGTCGATGAGAATAATAAATTTTTAAACGTAATGATGTGATTATAAATTTATTTACATATGAAATAAATGGTTAGGTAGATATAAATGTGGGGTTGTTTTAGCAAAATATAAATTTGTGGATCAATTTTTGTATTAAAAATATCTCAAATCATGATATGGAATTCTCATATCATGATTTTTGGAGAATATGGAATCATGGTATGGAATCAGCGTAAAATCGCATGTCCAAACGCTGATTTCATCTTACGATTCCATATCGTGATATGGTATCGCATGACCAAATGCCTAGTTAGAGCTGACAAATTTAGCTCAATACATGCAAATTGTGGTACTGTACAGTGGGGACATAAATGTGATTAATAAAATGTCATTTGGTTTTTTCGTCGATTAGAATAAGGGTACAACTTTTGATGGCTCACTTACAAGACTTATTTAGCAGTAACCAGAGTAAATACCAAATATGTCCTTATGGTAGATAGAAGTTAAAACACATGCGATTTCAAGTCTCATATTTTTATTTTTATTTTTTAAAATTTTTCTTAAGTCTCATTTTTTTACATATAAGACTTATGATGGTTTTCAGGAGAGGTAAAGGTAGGTCCGACATGACATGCCTAAAATTTATCAAGATCGAAAATTAGAATAGAAGGCTAATAGTGTAGGTAATTGAGCATTATTAAGTTTTTGATTTTATTATTACTTGTTGTTCTCGTTAGTTCGACTATGTACTCTTTTTGATTGCGGCTTTTTTTCTACTCTCTCTTTTTAATTTATTTGTCTGATTTTTATTTGACACGAATTTTTAGAAAGTAAAAAAAAATTGAATCGTATGGTCTTAAACTAAAAATATATATTTAAAATGCATCAAAATATGTTTTAACATTGTGGCATGTAATGTGGAAAGTTAAAATTAGAAAGTTACTAAAAAAGAAAATAAGACAACAAACTGAAACGACGAAAATACAATAGTTTTTTGCTATTATTTTTCTTTCAATATTTCACAAAATAAAAATATGATCGCATACACACCACCCTTTTCGAACCTCATTGAGAGAATATATATATGTAAAAGGGGTGTAAATTTTTTTTGTACAGTATATATGATTAGTGGATTTAACCATGCTCAAATGATGTTAGCTCATATAAAGGAGTAAAATGACCTAAAAGTTATTAAAATTATGAATTCAACTCCAAAATAGTACTGAACACTGACTAAATTGATTAAAGTTGTTGACAGCAAAGCCAAAAGGGTAAAGAAAATATAATCATAGGTTCATTTTTCTTTTATAATCTTGATATTCGTGCTAACCTATAGCACCTAACTAATTTCACAAGATATTTATTATCGGCTACCATTCAGGGGAGGACCTAGAGGTAGTTGAGGAGGTTCACCGCAAAAAATTACATTATATATTTGTAGGTATTTTAGAGAGTTTTTATGTTTATGTATTGATTTTGAACTTTCTAAATGTAAGATTAAAGGTTGACTTAGTGATTGAGAGGTTCGAAATTTACCTAGAGGTTGTAAGTTCAAATCTTAAGGACTACTTTTTTTTTCCAAACCCCTTAATGGAAATTCAGAATCCGCCACGTAAGAAATTTAAACTATAAAATATGATTTTTCTACCTAACCAACTCATTGAAAAAATACATGATAGAATACAGATTCTCACTAAAATAGTGAAGAAAATTCTAAATTTTTTTTTTTTTGTATGAAAACATAACTATTTTTTATTTTCTCACCGATTCAATAAAAAAATCTATGAAAATAGTCATTGAACATTTTTTGAGAGCCAAAAGAGTGATCTTTTAGTAGTGAAAACTATTAATTTATTATTATTAATATTGTATATAGGAAAATAAATAAATATTGTTTATAGGTAAATAACTTTTTATTTCCCTAGAATTCAAATTTACCTAGAGGCTTAGACAAAATGTCTCTCAAATAATTATAATTATTAGAAAAGGTAAAAGGGAAGGTGAAAAAGTACAAATGGAATATTTACAAAATAAAAGTTCTAATAATAAGGCACCAAGTATTTTGTTTGCAACTTAAAAACAGCACAAAGAAAAAGACAGAAAACAACTGTATTTTGAAAAAATCAATAATTTTGCTACCCTCCAACAGATCCAAAATATGAAAAATAACTTTCAATAAAAACCAACAGTTACATGTATACTTATTACTCTGTTCCAATTCATGTGACAATATTACTGATTATATAGAAAAAAAATTCCTTTAAATATGGCGTTTTTAGTTGTTAACAATATTGACTTATAGTAATCTTCATATAGTTTTCAAATACATCAAAATTTACATTAAAAAAATAAATACTTTAGCTCTCGTACTTTAAACGTCTTCACATTAATTGAGCCACCATTTATGCAAATGTTCATTTTTAGGTTACGATTTACGTGAACAAAACATTTTAGACTGTCATCTAACGTCTACAAAACCTACGATCTAACATTTTCTCATTCAATTCGCTCAATAAGATATTTAAACCATCATAACTTTTAAAAAAAACGAGAATCATTTACTAAGCAGCTGACCGACGAAAAATTTCCTAATAGGACAAAGGGAGGCACCTAATTTCAAATATTTCAAAACCATATACAAATGAACAAAAAACCTTTGAAACAATAATTCATTTGTTCTCTTCTTCTTCTACTTTGTGATCTCTCCAAATTTCATTTTCTTTAACACAATGCCAATATCAACAATTGATCATCAATATTCAAGATTCAAAAATCCAAAAAACAAAACTCATTCTACCCCTAATCATCAATTTTCCAACACAAATGACTCAAATGTATCTAAAAACAAGAAGAAATTTATGTCTATGAGCTTTGGAGTGCTAGGATGTAAGGGAAAATTGAACTCACCGATTGCGTCGGCGCCGGAAGTTATTAGATCAGCAGCACAATGGGAGAGTAGTAGTAAGCAAATGAGGAAAAATAGAAGGAAAAAGATGCCAACATTGACAACAAGTACTAGGAATTCAACTAATGTTGTTTGTTGTGCTCCTCCTGGTATTGGTTCTGCTTTTGATGTTGCTCCTAGGCCAAAAACAAGATCAAATAACAAAGAGGTAAATGGATTTAACTTATACATACTGATCAGTGCAATTTACTTGCTTCGTTTCAAAATAAGTGTCGCTAATAAAAAATATGAGGTATAGTTTAGTATGTGACAACTATTTATTAGATGTTTTTTGAGAATTGGTTCTACTTTTGATGTTTCTCCTAGGCCAAAAACAAGATCAAATAGTAAAAGAGAGGTAAATGACCTTTTTATATATAATGGATTTAAGTTATATATACTTTCAAAATAAGTGTCGTTTTAGCTCATTTCAGGACCATTAAGAAAAAAAAAGAACGGATATTTCCTAAGTTACTTTTATTTACTAGATATTTCTTGAGAATTGAGCACTATTAATGAGAAGAAGTTTTTTAATACAAGGGTATAGTTGGAAAGAATTACTATTTGTGTCTTGAATTCGTAAAGCAACACTTATTTTGGGATGGAGGGAGTATATGTTATAGTAAATTACTTACCATTGTAGTATGGAGAAGTGTCCTCAAAGGGGGATCGGGTTTAAGTTCCCTAAAAAGGGGTACAAGAGAGAGAGTGAGAGCCCCCGTTATGTCCGGACCCTGTTGCACGACGAGGCATTGCTTTAGAGTCGAGTAGTTTGGGAATGTAACCCAATCAGGCAGTGAATTCCGTCTAAGGCTAAAAATGGGTGAGAGACCGATAGTGGGAAAAAATTTGACCCATTTAATAGAGTTATTACTAGTTAAATTTCAAAAGACTTGATTGTATAAGTATTTTTTTTATTTACATCGTCAATGCATAGAACTTAGATTCATTTATTTTACGTACAGTAAATGTGACTTGTTTAAAAGGAGTGAGATTGTATCCCCTGTTGTCCCTGGTTACAGGTATATAAAAGTCCTGTTATGGACTTTATAGGTTTAGAATTTGAACTTATGGATTCGAGTTCGAAATTCTACCACACCCCATTTGATTTACTGGATTCGAAATTGACTATTTGTATTTGTTTGGTGAATTTTTTTACACATATATCACATGAACCCGTAACATATACACTAGATCCTATCTATATCACTCAACACTCTACAAAAATACTACCACATACGTGTCAGATCCTTCAAAAATACACTACTTTTAGAGAATCTGATGACATTTTTGAAGACTCCGAGCAACATTACATCCCATTTTCTTTCCAATTAGACCATGTTTCTTTTCTACATGGATTTTTCAGTTTTAGGGTTGAACTCATAATATTTTTGTTTCATAAAATTCCTCTGTTTTTGTAAGATTAAGTTCATCTCAATGTCACAATTCACTAATAAAAACTTACTAAATTGTGTATGTTTTTTATTAATGCAATCGAATAGCACTCTCGTATCGCGAGGAGAACTACGAATGGTGAAGCAATTTCTAGGTCTCATACGTCTAATACAAGACATTATTGCCCTCGTTCTCATCATCGTCCTCATGTAAGTAAAAACTTATCCGCACCTGATGCTT